>NW_020621539.1:0-647 GCF_003573695.1 Papaver somniferum | reverse complement strand
AAATTTCATCTATCTTGAATCAGATAGAAAGACAAACCCAACATAAAAACAAAGAGTTCATAAAAATGTTGAATTTTATATACGTTAACTCAAAAAAGTCTACACATTTCGTTATAAGTCGGAAATTGATTTCTGAGACAAAATTGTAAACTAGATAAACTCATCTTTAACAGAAAAAGTTTGAAAAATGTATTGTAACTACAATTAATATGTTCTAAGGCAATACGTCTAGTAAAATTGCATTTCTATGTAAGTTGATTCAAGAAAATAACAAGGAAGTCAAATTTCACAATAGAAAAAAGATGAATGATCATGCAGAACTAATCCGAATCCTAACAAATTTCATCTATCTTGAATTAGATAAAAAGACAAACCCAACATAAAAAGAAAGAGTTCATAAAAATGTTGAATTTTATATACGTTAACTCAAAAAAGTCTACACATTTCGTTATAAGACGGAAATTGATTTCTGAGACTAAATGGTAAACTAGATAAACTCATCTTTGACAGAAAAAGTTTGAAAAATGTATTGTAATTACAATTAATATGTTCTAAGGCAATACGTCTAGTAAAAATTGCATTTCTATGTAAGTTGATTCAAGAAAATAACAAGGAAGTCAAATTTCACAATTGAAAAAAGATGAATG
>NW_020621538.1:0-805 GCF_003573695.1 Papaver somniferum | reverse complement strand
GGAGCTGGTGAATGATTTTTCCTCCCCTAAACTAATTTGTAGAAATGCAAATAAGACATATATAGGGAAGGGACGTTGGTTGAGAAGAAAATGCAAGTTTGCCTTGCATTTCCTACGGGAAGCGAATGCCGCTACGCTTTGGCATGTATTTATGCGTGCCAAATGCGATTTATCGAATTTATTGGCATCACTGGCTTACAAACACGTGAGTAAGGCCAATGCCGGAGACCCATATTGCATCATCTGTCACGATGAAGCTTCATTTGAAAACGATGAAGCTTCATTTGGGCATGGCCATTGCAAGATGCGGCCTCGGGAGCTGGTGAATGATTTTTCCTCCCCTAATCTAATTTGTAGAAATGCAAATAAGACATATATAGGGAAGGGACGTTGGTTGGTAAAAGATCACTAGTTGGCGTGGCATCAGTTGGCTCATCTTTTTGCGCCAATTGTGTAAGTCCCCTGGCTGAATAAGATTCGGCGTTGCCTGGGTTTTGCCCTTGCAACACGAGAAGGAAATTGTTGGTCGAAATATATTTTCACGCACAGCGTGTTCGCTTGGAATGATTTGTCCCCGGTGCTCGTGCAAGATTGGCTTGCCTTAAGTGGCTTGGCTTGCTAGTTCTACTGGAGACGATTGTTTCTTGATGGACAATACGTATTGGCGTATGAGTGGTGTTTGGTTCTTGTGTGCTGGCTGGCTCTCCGCTCTGCGCGGCGAACGGCAAGCCCGATTACCTCTTCAGTCCCGTCCCATGTTTTCCTTTGGGAAACACCCGTTTGGTTCCTGTGTTGCCTACCTATC
>NW_020621537.1:0-460 GCF_003573695.1 Papaver somniferum | reverse complement strand
CAGAAATTTTGCATGTGCTTAGGTTCGGCTTGTATGGTTGTATTAGATGTGCGCCGAATAAGTGTAGTTTGAATTTCAGAAATTTTGCATGTGCTTAGGATCGGCTTATATGGTTCATAATCATAGGTTCGCCGTATTAGACAGCATAGGTTGTGTGCCGAATATTTAGGATCGGCATATAATTATTTTGTAGTATGAGCCGATCCATTCTCTGTGTAAGCTAATGAAAATTTCAAGACCTGGTTCGGCTCATATGTGTTATTGAGGGTAAGCCGAGCATTCTTATTTGTTGACAAGTTTTTGGCATTTTGATGAGTGCTAAAAAGCGCATATTTCTATATATTTTTCTTGGCATTTAACTCATCTTTTGTGCATTAATTCTACATTTTATCCCATATTCTGTATTTTCTTTGTTTTCAAGAATAAATATTTTTATTAATTAATTTTGCATTTTTAGGTA
>NW_020621536.1:0-3525 GCF_003573695.1 Papaver somniferum | reverse complement strand
ATTGTAGGAATCTCTAAAGCTATTCAATAGAACCAAAAGCTAATTCAGAATGTATCAATGTTGAAGTTAATGATAACGGAACTGTCTGGAGTACACAATAGGAATTCCGGAAATTAGTATATCTCACTACATATGAATCAGAACGGAATATTCATTATCAGACTGAATCCTCATTCAGAGGACTATCTCTCCTATGTGAGAGTCTCAACCCAGGCCAATAACTAAATACCTAAATTCAGGCCAAAATAGTTCACAATAATAAAATGTTTAATTCATCCCAACTCTCTTGTAGAAACCGAGTTCCATGGTGATCTGAAGATTCATGATATCAATCTTTATCAAATTCTAGCACTATGACATCTCAGTAATATGAAAAACCAAACTCAATTTCAAATGAAAAACCTAGGTTTTTCCAAAACAGAGATTGACAAAATTAGAGACTATTAAGATCTGTTGAATCAGTCAATAAGCTATTCAAGTAAGTTCAAACAGTGGAACAAGTAGCAATAAGGTTGAATTCATACCTTAATTTTTCAGTCAAGAACACCAAAATCTCCTTTTCAATTATTCTTAAGTTCCTACTGAGATCAACTAATTTAGAAGTTCATAATCATCACTTTCTTTTCTCTGAGTTGAATTTGGAAATTTAGAATAGGGTTCACATGGTTTTGGTTTTCACCTGACTCCTCCTCGGATTTCTCTCACTACTGTTACAGGTGTTGTATGAAGAAGAACAAACATAACAGATAGATAGGTTCGAGAGTTTTATTCTCTAATTTTTTTTCCTTTCCAAACATATCCTCACAGGGCAAAATAATCAAGCATTTTTTTGAAAGAATGAGGGGCATTGAAGAGCCCATAGAATTTATTTATTTGATTACCTCATTCAAGTTGAGGTTTGAAGGATTATATGTAAGAGGTGTTGCATAAATACACCCTCTTTTTTCATCATTATACAGTGCATATTAACACAATAAGCATGCAATGTGATTTACATTTATTGAGATTACATAAAACCAAATAATTTGGAAGAGACTAACATGAATCTTGATCCTACAAGTGAGAAACAAGATGCTCCAAAGAATAACTAGATCATTCCTCAAATCGGCTTGTTTCCCATTTATTGCATACTCCTCAATTATCACATATGTAAGATTAAGATTTTTCTTCAATTTAATTTCCAAATCACATACCTTTGTCTTGTCCATCAGAGAAGAAGTTGTATCAAAATCAGTCTGGTATTCGAATTTTTGTAATGGAAAATCCTGAATAATCTTCCACACGAACAGCAGAATCATATTTCGTCCAACATAACATATTTTATATGTCCTTCCTTCCGCTAGTCTGGATTGATGAGATTGTAAATACAATATTTGAAGAAAGGGCTATTTTGCGTTTCCTCCCCTCCCAAGATCGCTAATTAACGTTTCCTCCCCAAATAGATTGAAATTAGTGTTTCCTCCTATCGTTAGATATTTCATCCAAGCCTTGGTTAGCTGAGTCAACACCTGTGTACGCGTGGCAATTTTTTTTTTGGTTTTTAGTAAACTACCCAAAATAACCTCGTGTCTCACAATCATTGACTTCCGGTGTTCTTCTTTCTGTTTTATCTAATAGCAATATGAATCAATTTCAGAACAAACTCAACGAATTGAAGTAATATCTTCAAAATGACTTCTTACAGTTCTTGTATGTATGAAATTCCAATCATAACCATATGACTTACCGCCATGTGAAATCACCTGAGATGCAAGGGACAAAGAAGAGTCGACGGAAAGAGACCATGGTTTTTGTTGATGAAGAAATCATATTGAGAAAAAATTGGGTTTTTAAAGAAATTGAGAGAAATAAAGTCTAGGGTTCCTGAATTGGTGGTTCTTGTCAATGTGTTTGATTTGAATTCGAGAAATCAACAGGTGATATTGATTTGGATCTGGTACTGACCTAAGCAGTTGAGATGGTGTCCGTTTCTGAAATTTAGGATTTGTCTCCTTAATTGTTTGAAGCTGTGAATCGATACAAGGATAGGATTTTGTTTGTGCTAAATTAGAGGAGAAGCTGCTATTGGTGTTTGAGTTCTTGGAGGTTTGCACTGGTGGTGTTTAGGTGGGGTACAAAATGGAGTGCAGGTCTAAAATGTTGTTGTCATAGATGTGTGCTGGGACAAGTGAAGGTACATATGTTGTGAATGTGATTCTATGTACAGGGATGGAGATTGAATGAGAATAGCAGGTGCTGGTATACCGAGATGCTGCAGAATGAATAAAATGAAGAGTAGTTAATAGGTTCTTATGAAAAGGATGAAGCTGCTGCTAATGGTGTTAGTATAGCTGCAAACAAGATAGGTCTGAGATTGAAGTTGGTGGATGTATGAGAAGCAAATGTTGAAATGGAAATGAATTTTTGAGATGTTGTTGAAGAATTAGACCAGCAGGTGATAGATTTGGTTTTGCACGTTGAGCTGAGATGGTTAGATGAATGTAGCTGGCTTAACATAGAAGAGAAGAAGCTGAGATGAATTGAGTAGTATGTGTTGTTGTTGTTGGCTTTGCAGGAGTTTCAAGTTAGTGTTGCAGTGAAGAGTGGCTTTGAGCAGGTGGTTTTAATCAAAACTACTGGGAAAACCCTCCGCAACCGGTTTTGTCGTCTCACCAGTCGAACAATCGATCCTTGATAATGATGGTGGTAATCACGCCGATTTTAATTGATTATCGATACTGTAATAAACTACTTCTTTGCAAAATTCTTGTTTAGTATACCGAAAATATGTTGATGAAAGACGATTCGATCGTAGTAGAGAAAGAAGAGTTGACAAGATCTTTGAATCTCTGTCTATGAAAACAGGGTTAAAGTTAGGATTAAGTCGGGAAGAAAGAGATGATAAGAGTGAATCTAGACGCCTGATTGGTCATAAATGTCATCGTCTCCGGCATCTCCATCCTCACCGGGAAATTCCATTTCAGAAGCAGAAAAACTGATCCACATATACGATGGTGATGAATATATGACTTCTGTCATGGTGATCACCGTCAAGAAGATAATAATTACTTACAAGTTGTTGATGAGATTCAACGGAGTTTAGAGTCATGTACCACTGTTGATTCTTCATCTTCTTCTAGTGACCGGAATAACTTGAAAATTTCAATTGACATAGTTATGGCAAGATTAGAAGATGGGTTCAAGAACTTATTGAATACCCATACTAAGTTCATCGAAACTGATTGGTTAATCGATTTGAAATTCTCCATAAAATT
Source organism: Papaver somniferum (assembly GCF_003573695.1). NCBI lineage: Eukaryota > Viridiplantae > Streptophyta > Magnoliopsida > Ranunculales > Papaveraceae > Papaver > Papaver somniferum. The sequence continues at coordinate 271 of NW_020621536.1, read as the reverse complement.
CAGAATGATTTTACAGGGTTTTGAAAATTAAAAGCAATAGGAATAATGAGAGGTATTTCAGGTACTTCAATTTACACGTGTACAATTTGTGTCACGCGTGCACAGGTGCTGACTCAGCTAACCAAGGCTTGGACGGAATACCTAACGATGGGAGAAAACACTAATTTCAATCTATTTGGGGAGGAAACGCTAATTAGCGATCTTGGGAGGGGAGGAAACGCAAAATAGCCCTTGAAGAAAAACTATGTTGTAACAAATCCATATATTGATT
>NW_020621535.1:0-343 GCF_003573695.1 Papaver somniferum | reverse complement strand
TCCTGCGAAAATTAGAGAGTTTGCGAGATTAACATTTGTAAGGTTGCGAGAATGTCGCAAGCCATATCCGAAAATAAAGGACAAATTAGCTGTCATCCACTATGTATTTCCCTATAAATAGTCGTTCAACTGTGAAGGAAAAGAGAGATCTTTTTTGAGTAAGAAACAAGTAAATAGGACAGAGAAAGTCTAGAGCAGAGGTTATTCTTGATTCATTTATCTTTTCTTGTAAGAATATTCAAAGATTCATCAATAAAATTAAGATTGTAAATCTAAAATGAGTTGAGTATTAATGAAATCATATGAGGGGTGTAGTGTAGGATTTCCTGCAACTACATAATGG
>NW_020621534.1:0-1277 GCF_003573695.1 Papaver somniferum | reverse complement strand
TGTGCTCCTAATCCTAATTTTTGAGTGTCTGAATTCATATACCAAAATACTAGGAGATGGAAACCTGATCTAGTAAATGCTTATTTTACCCCACCAAATGCTCAGTTCATCCTTAATACTAGAATTCATTTTGTAGGACACGACAGGCTCGTCTGGTCATCCTATACTAAGAATGGCCAGTTCTCAGTCTAATCTGCTTACAAGGTCATCTCAGGGTAAATCCAGTACATCCAAAATCCTAGCTTGGTTAATCTCATGTATAAGTCACTTTGGAAACGTATAAATCCTCCCAAAGGTTCAAATATTCATTTGGAAGTGTCATGAGGGTATTTTACCTTCTAAAACTAATCTCTTTAAGTTTAGCAATGGTCTTGACAAGAACTGTAGTAGTTGCAACTCTGACACTCTTGAGACTGCTGAATACATCATCTTACATTGTCCATTTTCCAGGAAAGTGTGGTCACTTACTCCTTACAAAGACCAAATTGCTTATTATGTTAATTTGAATTTATCTATGTATGATTGGGTTTCCAAGTGGCTTTCGAATTTTTCTATGAAAGTTAAAGTTGTGGATGTCTTTACTATTGCATGGTGTATCTGAAGAGATAGGTGCTCCTTCTTTTTTAAGAATAAACCTCTCAATCATCATTCTACTGCTAGAATGACGCTTAAATTAGTGAATGACATTATGCAATATCTCAAAAATCCTATTACTAAAATAGATTCTCTTCCTATACAACCAGTCAGTTTGGACTATAATGCTGTCACTAGTAATTTATTCGATAACTGTACTATAGTTTATTGTGATGCTTCTTTTGACAAAGATATTAATCTTTCTGGAATTGTATTGATCATGAATAATGTTGCAGTGAACTACCTCGGGTGCAAGATCATCTCAGGTCTAAATAGAAACGTCGTAGAAGCTGAAAGCCTTGTTGTATTAGAAGCAGTACTGTGGGGAAAAGAGCAAGGAAAGATCGACGTCTGCATAATTAGTGACGAAAAAGTAGTTTTAGATTATTTGAATTTAAATAATAACCAATTAAGTTGGTTTAACAATTCTATTTTAGATGACTGTAAGTCACTTATGGATTCCTTTAGTTCTATCATATTTTAAATTTCTAAATAGAAGTTTTACACAGTTGGCAGATGTGGCAGTCAAATACTATAGAACTTCTAGGATCAATGGTGAATGGTTTGGTCTTAAGCCAAACTTTCTCACTGAACAATTGTAATTCTTTGTCTTAGTGAAGTTAATTTTTCTAGCAAAAAAAAAA
>NW_020621533.1:0-342 GCF_003573695.1 Papaver somniferum | reverse complement strand
TAGTAGCAACCAATTTTCACATCAACTTTAATGGCAACAAGAACTTTGTCGGTCCAATTGATTATCTTATTGAGTTGAACTAGATCAAATGTCTGCCGTTATGGAATGAAAATACGAGACATAAATTCTCTAAAGCACTTGAGATATATTGGGTGACACTTATATATATCCACCCTAAAGTACTTGAGATGAATCCCACTTTTATTACGTAATAAGGCCAAACCACTTATTAAAACTCTCAAGATCCAAGTGTCTAACTCATAGTTGTTTTTTCTTTCAAACTTTTTCCTTATAATGTGACTACGAGTATTGGATCATCGAGCGAAACACTACATAAAATTT
>NW_020621532.1:0-584 GCF_003573695.1 Papaver somniferum | reverse complement strand
TGTGTCAATCTCAGAAACAATCACGACCACGCAGGTTGGCCGCATGATTTAACCAGCCTAGACGATCCTCAGCAGGAGCAGGCTATCACCACAATGACCACCAGTGGGTCCGTTTATTCCCTGGATGGTCGAACGCATGGTATGCCCCCAAATAGCCACCAAACGCCAGCCCTGAAGAAGGATGGTTGAGATGGTATGGAATGGCTAGTATGCGCAAGACTGTCAAAAGCAGTCTCAAAAAGGTCGCGACCGTCCAACTTCGAAAGCATGGTTGGACGGCTTGGATCGTCCCGCGATCGAGCGGTGAAGTGTTGGTGCGCATGTTGGTGGGCCTACTTTCCACCTACCTGATTGGTTCTCTCACGACCAAGCCATGGAGCAATAAACGATCGCCCAAAAACATGGCTGGCGTGATGCTTTAAAAACCGTGGAAGTCCACTAATGTCTTAAATTGATCACGACCATCCAACTATGCAAGCATGGTTGGATGGCTTAGATCACACCTAGGACCGTGGAGCAAGTACACACATGCTCACAGCCGGACAATGTGGGCCTTACACGATCGGCCTCCTCAAGGGAGGAAC
>NW_020621531.1:0-316 GCF_003573695.1 Papaver somniferum | reverse complement strand
CATAAACAAGATTTTTCTACTTAGAGCAGTTTCGAGTGTACATTCGAAAAATACACACTCGAAAAGACTCGAAAGCTATAATTTAGCTCAAGAGGTGTCTATTTTGATTGAAAACATGCTATTAATCAGGACATGTTGGTCTGTAGACCCGCATGATCTTGATATTTTAGCCAAATTTTGAAGTCTAGGCCACATAAACAAGATTTGTCTACTTAGAGCAGTTTCGAGTGTACATTCGAAAAATACACACTCAAAAAGTCTCGAACGCTATAATTTAGCTCAAGAGGTGTCTATTTTGATTGAAAACATGCTAATG
>NW_020621530.1:0-319 GCF_003573695.1 Papaver somniferum | reverse complement strand
TAAGATTTTTCTACTTAGAGAAGTTTCAAGTGTACATTCGAATAATACACACTCGAAAAGACTCGAACGCTATAATTTAGCTCAACATGTGTCTATTTTTATTGGAAACATGCTAATGATCAGGACATGTTGGTCTATAGACCCACATGATCTTGATAATTTAGCCAAATTTTGAAGTCCATGCCTCATAAACAAGATTTTCTACTTAGAGAAGTTTCGAGTGTACATTCGAAAAATACACACACGAAAAGACTCGAACGCTATAATTTAGCTCAAGAGGTGTCTATTTTTATTGGAAACATGCTAATGATCAGGACAT
>NW_020621529.1:0-459 GCF_003573695.1 Papaver somniferum | reverse complement strand
CCCTTCATATTTTCTTGAATCAACGTACATAGAAATGCAATTTTTACTAGACGTAATGCCTTAGAACATAATATTTGTGATTAAAATACATTTTTCAAACTTTTTGTTTTAAAGATGAGTTTATCTTGTTTACAATATAGTCTCAGAAATCAGTTTCCGACTTATAACGAAGTGTGTAGACTTTTTTAAGTTAACGTATATAAAATTCAACATTTTTATGAATTCTTTATTTTTTTGTTGGCATTGTCTTTCTATTTGATTCAAGATAAATGTAATTTGTTAGGATTTGGATTAGTTCTTCTTGGTCTTTCATCCTTCTTCTATTGTGAAATTTTCCACCCTTCATATTTTCTTGAATCAACGTACATAGAAATGCAATTTTTACTAGACGTAATGCCTTAGAACATAATATTTGTGATTAAAATACATTTTTCAAACTTTTTGTGTTAAAGATGAGTT
>NW_020621528.1:0-411 GCF_003573695.1 Papaver somniferum | reverse complement strand
GAACAAACAACGAGTTTACCTTGACTATATAAAGGATATGACTTACCGACAAGCTCATATCGGGATAATTAATGCTCCTAGACAGCTTGCTCTGCTAGTATAGATCCACAAAGTTAATTATTCCTAATTAAGATTGATTCTGCCGAGACATTCACTACCGAATTCCCGAAATAATCTATTATTGCTCCTATTGCATGGTCGAATCCACAACTGGTCCCATGGAATGGCAATAACAATTGTTCTGATTCTATGATCGAATCCACAGCTTGATCTCATAGAATATCAATAACTATATTATCTCATTACTCCGATTTCATGATCGAATCCACAACTGGTATCATATATGGTAATAGATAAACCTTAATTACTCCGATTCTATGGTCGAATCTACGATCCCATAGAATGGTAATG
>NW_020621527.1:0-370 GCF_003573695.1 Papaver somniferum | reverse complement strand
AACATATTAATTGTAATTACAATACATTTTTCAAACTTTTTCATTTAAAGAAGAGTTTATCTAGTTTACAATTTAGTCTCAGAAATCAATTTCCGACCTATAACGAAATGTGTAGACTTTTTTGAGTTAACGTATATAAAATTCAACATTTATATGAACTCTTTCTTTTTGTGTTGGCTTTATCTTTCTATTTGATTCAAATAGATGAAATTTGTTAGGATTTGGATTAGTTCTGCATGGTCTTTCATCCTTCTTCTATTGTGAAATTTGCCGTCCTTCATATTTTCTTGAATCAACGTACATAAAAATGCAGTTTTTACTAGGTGTAATGCCTTAGAACATATTATTTGTGTACAATACATTTTTCAAA
>NW_020621526.1:0-1662 GCF_003573695.1 Papaver somniferum | reverse complement strand
CATCAACAAGTGCAGCATGTGAAGCAGTATGGTTGAGAAGAATAATGACCGACCTACAACAAAGGAAAAAGCAGCCGACGACTATCTACTGTGACAATATGTCTACAATTGCAATGACAAAAAATCCAGTCTTTCACGGACGGACGGAGCAGTAGTGCTATGACATCACTTTATCAGAGAGCTGGTCGAAAACAAGGAAATTGAGCTCCAATTCTGTCCAACAAATGAGAAAAATGCCGACATTTTCACTAAAGCCGTCACAGTGGACAAATTCAATCATTTTAGAGAAAAGCTTAACCTCACAAATTAAGAGTTGGTGTTAAAAACATAAGTTAATTTGTGATTATTCTAGAAATCGCAATAAGTAAAACTCAATAACCATCTACACTAAGTAGAACCCAACACATGCTAGAATCTTCTAGGCCTTCTTTACATCAATTGTTATCTAGAGAATTCTTTTCTCTATAATTTTCTTGTAGTATTTAAGTTAAGAGTGTAAAGAAGAGTCTAGATAGAACTATTTAGAGAAGTAAGTGGTTGGTGTACAAGCCTATAAATAGGCAGCAATGGTTCACTTGCAAACCATCCAAAACTCAAGTGAGTGAAGTGAGTTACCAAACAATGAGAGTTAAGCAAGTCAAGTGACTGCTATTGTAAGAAGAGTGAGCCAAAAATTTACACTAAAATTCTCCTGGAACATTTTCATTTCCAATCAATTAAAACTTCCTCTTTTCAACCAACCAACTTCTTTTCCTAAATCATTTCCATTAATCCATCGCATTTCCGCGTTGCGCCAATATATATTACTATCAAAATAATATAAACAATGAACCGATTAAGAAAGCGAAGAGAAACAAAGGGAGAGTCTCGGTATTCTAATCAAGCATCTTCAAAGCCTTAACTTAATTAAAGAGAAACAAAGGGAGAGTCTCGATACTCTAATCAAGCATCTTCAAAGCCTTAACTTAATTAAATGAAATTACGCATCTTCTGCTCTGCCCATAGAGAACAAGAAAAGACATAATCATTAATGATTACTTTCCTCTGCCGGTTGAATTTTCAGCTGAGATATAATTAATCATCGATGATAGGAAATAAAAATAATCAAGTATATATAGCTAGTAGCTGGTGATACTCTTCCCCGTCCCTAACTACCCTAATGGCAATACTTAATCGTTCGGTTGGTACCAATTAAAATTATAATGACGAAATTAATATGTCCAACACTAAATAAAATTACATATAACATGTCTTTCCAATTGAAGTTCAGAAAACTCAGAAGAATAAACGAACAACCACACTCATGTTACTTCGTGCAGCTCCAAGGTACGATTATTAAGGCGTGTTCACCATCATAGTTCTATGAGTTATTTAGTATTGTCTTTGTTATCATCGACTAAAAAAATACAACAAATTGTCACCTAAAAGCTTGACCGGGAGTGTACAACGCAAAATTTATAACGCCCACTGTACTATTCGGGTCACCTTGTTCTCTTCTCGTGTTTCATAAAATTGGTCAGTTGATAATAACAATATCCCGGTGAAAAGAATATGTAATATTTAATATTGTTCGAATAGACGAGAATGTAAAAATAGGGAAGCTGTAAGTAGTTCTATCTTGCCAATTTTCAAATATTTTTTCTTATTTTTAATTTATATCAG
>NW_020621525.1:0-1305 GCF_003573695.1 Papaver somniferum | reverse complement strand
GTATATTTATTGCTTTTTCTTAACAAAATTTCGGTACAATTGATGTTTTATTCCATTATTTTTGTATGGATGTGTGTGTGATTCAATTGTTTCCGGTTAAGAAAAACTATTGTTATCTTGCTTTATTGTTTGATATCAATCCTTTATGCTTACAAAATTTCGGTGCAATTGCGGTGCTTTAATGTCTATGTTGTTTCAATTGCTTCCGGTTGAGGTAAATAATTACGCATGTTGACTTATTTGGTTTGTATGAATTTTTTATGGCTTAACAAAAGAAAAGGTTTTTCGGGATGAATTGTTTAGTCCAATTCGATTCCGGATAAGAGAAACTAAATTAATTCTGATCTTAGTTAGACTTATCAAAGCGGAGGTTTCGGTTATTCAAGTCTAATCGAATGCCTTAACAAGAAATGATAGTTAACTGACCTAGTATTTGTCTTGTTTAAAAGTGAAAGGTCTAAGTTATATGGATAATTAAAAACTGATGAGAAAAATAGAGTTATCTTTATTTTGGTCTTATCGAATAAGCGATTGTATTTGTACAATCGGTTTAGCAAAGGAACTAAGGTGCTTAGTCGATTTTTGGTTTTCTAAACTATTAGGGAAAATTGCTTCGGGCAATTGTTTCCTTGGTAACATATCAAAACAAAATTACTTTGTAGTTTCGGTTTTGATATTGGTTATCAAAAATGGTGTGTGGAACCCTCGTGCTTAACTCTATAGGTTGCAAGTCTTGTGAGATTTATAAGATCCTTTAGGTTTGTCCTTTATTTGCTCGTACCTTTGTCATTTTGTGACAAAAGGGGGATAAATATATGGAGTAAACAAGTGATACTGGTATTGATTTATATTGATTGGTAGCACTAAGGGAAAGGACATTGGTGCTTAAACGTTTTATCTAACGAAAGAGTAAAGCATAGACTAAGGGGGAGTAGCATATCATATTGATGCTTTATATGGACTACAAAGGAATAACAAAGACGTGCGGATTGAAAATCTACATATCTTACCTTTAAAGGGAGTATTAGCTTTGTTATTATAATGTCAACAACGGCATTTATGGATTGAATTTATACAGGTTATTGTGTTGTTGAATTCGGGAACAAAGCATATGTGTAATGAATTCTTGTAATTTGTTTATCCATATGATGTAAGAGTTTTGTCACTAAAATTGACAAAAGGCGAGATTGTTAGAGCATAGCTCGGTTGAACCCACCAAGCGTTGGTATGTCAAGTTTGGTTGTCATATTTTAGTGAGCCAAAACTCATTTAAAGAGTAGCTTGATTATGTACTAGAGTCAACTT
>NW_020621524.1:0-620 GCF_003573695.1 Papaver somniferum | reverse complement strand
CTCGGGCCAAGCCGCCACAGATGCCATTGGCACATGCCAAAGTGGCGCTTGCAACCTAGCTTGCCATGCCGTGTGATGGTTTTTCAAATAGTGATTGTAGTAGTGGTAAACTCTAAATAATATTCATGCAATTTTATCTTTAAAAATAATTCTAATATTTGCCTCAAGTATATTCTTGAAGTAATAGTTGTAATCAAAGAGTATAAAACATCAAAAGTATTTAAAATCCAGCATGCTTCATCAAATTAATTCACAACTATTCAATAAGAACTAATATTTCAATTCAATCCCATGCAAATGATCAAATAATAATATTGCAAATAAATAATAAAATTAGAATTATACCAATTAATGTGGAACAATGGCTTCCTCCGTCGCCTTGGCTAATGGGTTTAGCTCTTCATGGTAAAAACACACACAAAATAATCACTCATGGCTGAATAGGTGTTTTTATTGAAGAAATAAGATGAAACAGAAATTCGCAACGCTGTAGAAGTGTTACAGCGTCGCTGTTACAAAACAGATGATGCTGTTTATATACGATAATAATGATATGCTGTAGATAAACGACAGTTTGATTTCGCTGTAAGCACTGTGGAAAAACGACTGACTCTGCGAGT
>NW_020621523.1:0-1281 GCF_003573695.1 Papaver somniferum | reverse complement strand
GGTCTGCTGTCTACTGGTGGTGGAGGCGACTGAGGTGATTCAGGTGAAGGCTGAAGAGAAAATGAAGAGGGAGAGGAAGAGAAACGAAGAAGAGAAAATGACGAAGAGATTAGGGTTGCAAAATATATATGGTGGTGGTTTTAATCTAGACGACTAGGATTAATCAGGATAAAAACTAATCGACGGTCCCTACTAATCGGTTGTTCGGTGTGGTTAGTGTGCGGTTATGGGTGGAACCTTTCACCGAACCGTAAATCTAACGGTTATTAAAATGAAAACCGTGACCGACCGTTGGATCATCGGTTCAGTGCGGTTTCGGTGCGGTTTACGATCTCTGTGCGGTTAGTGTGCAGCCCTAGATATGTCCATGTATATTTTGAATTGAGTGGAAAAAATTATAAATGAACCTGTAACAAAAAGAAGAGTCGTGTTAAAATGCACGTATTTTTGATGCACATGGGACTTTATTAGAATGAAAACTTGCAAGGCAAATAGGCATGCATCAAATAACGCGTGTATGTATATAAAAATAATATGTACTGGTGTAACAAATAATCCTAATAAACCACGTAAAAAAAGCATGTTAAAAACCGTTACTTTAACGGACATATAAAATGGAGCCCAAAATATGGACTCCCTGCTAACTCCCTGGGATGTGGGACCCGTACCCATAGGAGGAGACGGTTTTTACCTTGTTTATTCAAGCGGTTTGTTAAGAACTGCTCTGCTGGTGTAAATGGTTTCAAGGGCATTCAAATGTTAATAGTGTTTTACAGTAGGTGAGGTTGCTTGAGAAGCAGCAAAGAGTTTATAGTTCCCCACCATTTTGTCCTCTTTTCATCGAAAAGGCTATCTAAATGTATACCTAATATTGAGCTTAATTGGTGCACCATAATGTTGACCACAGAGTTTGTCCCTCGTAATTAGGGGTGTAAATAATAACCGAAAATACTCGGTCTGCCTGTACCCGCCCGAGCCCGCCTATATCCGAAGTAGCCCAAAATCTGTTATGCCCCGTCATGGGCCACCCGGCCTGGTCTGAATTAATTTATTAGGCGGTCTCGGGCTTTGCAATTAATTATGATATCCGGACTGATACCCGGCCTGATGCCCGGCCTGAAAACCTTCTATGTGACATTAATCATTTAATATCCTCTTAAAAAGACTTAAAAGTTACCATTTTACAATTGTCAATTTTGTGTCAAGAAAAATTAAATATATACTTGTTTTTACTTATAATTAACTTTTTCAAAACATTAATGGTAATATATTTTCTTATTA
>NW_020621522.1:0-891 GCF_003573695.1 Papaver somniferum | reverse complement strand
AACTCATATTCCAACAAAGGTATGCAGCGGTTCTCAAAGCAACAACAGGAATCCGAATGGAAAAGAAGATCTCACACCTCTGGTTATTCTTGGAGAACCACCAACCAGTACCTTAGAAAGTAACATCTAAATAACAATTATCTCAGTAAGCTGTTCGGATAGGGATTGGATCAATATCAACAAATGGAATTGTCATCGGAACACCCTGGAGTTGTAGGTACGGGTTCCATTTGCAGGGATTCGAAGGCGGGAACCGTAACGGCTCTTGCGCAGCTATTAGGAATAACCAATGCTTTAATGACTGAGACTTAGGCCACATTAATGACATCTAGATCCACGACAGAAAGACAATGATAAAAAATTCATTTGAGACAGATCCTGAAAATCTCATGTGCACAATCGAGTTAACACGCTAAAACTATGGTTTAATTTTTGTGAAAAGTTAAAGTAAACTTTGGTACCACTGATCCTTGGAAAAGACCATCTAGTCAAACAATTTATAGCTTAAAAATCTTTGATAATCATCTTAAACCATTGCTTAATGGTTTACACATCTATATCAGGTGGCCTAAAGCAAATAGCAAACAACAGTAGGCTAGTTCATGAAATTACCCATTCCATAAAAAGGAGAAAAGAATGGGTTTCTAATTGCTCAGTGTTCTTATTCACCGGTGTGTCGGTGAAACTTTCATTTGGCTCAATGTCTTTATGTGTAATGTATTTGTTCTTACAAAATGGATTAGATAAAAGGATCCCCTATTTTTTTACCTCTTTCAATTTATATGGATATTAAAGATCTTTCACCGCCTAAATAAATCCATATCTCGGTAACTAAATTTATCCCTTCAATTACTCTTATCTTCTTTGGAGATAATAATTTTATATATATAT
>NW_020621521.1:0-1171 GCF_003573695.1 Papaver somniferum | reverse complement strand
GCACCCGTTCCAGAAGGGGTTCAAGTTAAGAATTAGATTTTAATATGGTCGACACTAAAGAAATGATATTAACTTAAAATAGTTAGATAGCTCTAAAAGTGCGAAGCATATGAAGTGCTTCCCGTCGAAGATGATGTAATCAAGAAAATGCATTGACATATACTATCTACGTTTTTGGAAAAGATATATTTTTTCATTTTAGTCTAAAAATATGCCAAACTGAAAAAGTGAAAGTTACACTTTTCTAGAAACGGAGGGGGTATTTCTATAGAAATCATGTACTTGTATTAAGAATCAATCATCCAATTCAAATGCTCCTCCATGCTCCAACTCCCTATAGTTAAATGAAAAATCACACTCATTATATAATTGTATCAACATATGATATTAGAAATACCTAAAAAAATGATAATAGTAAAAATAGATTGTGAATTATTTATAATGAAACACATATGTAGTGCTTCCAGTCGAAGATGATGTAATTAAGGGAATGCACTGGTATATATTTCTTCAAAAATCATGTACTTACATTAAGACTCAAGTGGCCAACTTGACTGCTTTTACAGACTCAAACTCCCTGTAATTAAATGAAAAATCTCACTCATATAGTTATATCAATATATGAAAATAGAGAAACCATAAAAAAACACGTTATTAATATAAAAAATTCATATAGTTATATCGGTGACAACCCAATCCATGTCGCCAATCAAGGAATTCAAAAAAATTCTAAATTTTGGTAATCAGACGAATGCAATTATTTGGTTTTCTTATTCCACTCCTTATTCTTCTCATGGTCAATTATAATCTTCCCTTATATTATGAAGATACCAACTTATCCTGTACTGTTAAGGATCGAGCAAGAGAGAGGAGAGCATAACTGCGGAAGCGTAAAAGACTACATTGATAATAATCTTCGTGTATCAACTTTCATGGCTCAACAGCCTATTTATATTGTTCACAAACTTGACGACCACTCAAGATACTTTCCTAACTAAGATCAAACTCTAAACATAGACACTTTCCTAATATAACTCTCACAACTTAATGTGCATATCTCCTAAATATAGACTCTCATATATTATTTCCTAATACCCTCCCTCAAGATGGAGCATGTAGATCACGAATGCCCATCTTGGACAAAAGAAATTTAACTTCGGTTTTCTTCTTT
>NW_020621520.1:0-639 GCF_003573695.1 Papaver somniferum | reverse complement strand
AAAATATGCACCTGCAAAAACTATAATCATCCAAAGATATATGTGAATCCATTCCCCATAAATAACAATCCTTAGTAATCAATCCATGCATTGTCAGGATATGTAAATCATTCACACAAAGAGGTATAAATTTTTCAATAGCTTCTAGTTGAGGTGCACCCCTAAATCAGGTTCTAAATCAGCGGAAATCACTTTTATGGCTGATATTGGTTCCAGTTGAGAAAAACAGGGGCACACGAACATATGTTGGATCAAATGGAGCAATAATATCATGACTCATAGACCCGTTATCATCTAAAACGGTTTCATTATCAATATCATCAAGATAAAAGAAATTCTGAACTTAATGGCTTAAAGATCATGGTCGAAACTTTCTCGACTGATGGAACTAGTCGAGACTCGAACAAAACTAGAGGTTCTAGTTTGGATTTCCATTTATTAGTGTCTAACAGCGGTGTGGAGTCTAACAGGGCATTGACTTCACAAATAACACTATCGTCATCAAAATCATACCCAAAATGAGTTAAGCAAACCTCTAATGGATCTCCCAAGTGGCTCTTGCAAATATCTTGCGAGTGCATACTTTCTTTTCGCCCGCACTCCAGGCTAAAGTACCTAAAAAAAATCAAACAAACTGCG
>NW_020621519.1:0-527 GCF_003573695.1 Papaver somniferum | reverse complement strand
TGGATCGAGGTATGAGATCGATTTCTAAAAGCTGATATGGTAACCGAAATATCAACCTCCCTCTATGGTCGCCAATTGTTTATAGGTGAAAATCGTTTCTAACGATTTCAGTAATTTTGATAGGTGGGTGAGAAACAAATCTAAACCCTAACAAATGTACTGCGCGGGAGTACTTTAGATTCGGGAGATCAATCTGTATAAATCTGTCCTAAACCAAGAAATGCCCGTTCCAGATTTTCTTCGGTCAGAAAGTGGAGGAAAAGGGATGGTTTAGGGAGGGAAGCGAAGATAGTGTCGAGACCATAACAGTTCTGGAAGAGTAGTACTCTACTTGTATCAGAAGATGAAAGCTTGAGAAGCTAGAAAGAGTTTAAATCTTTGAGAAATCTAGCAAAGTTGACTTTCTGAGTATTGTATTTCTCCGTGACCAAAAACTTGTGTCTTGGTGGAAATAGGTAAGACCTATTTAAACAAGTCTAAGTGAAACATACTCTGGCCTCATAAGAAAAGAAACGGATGAGTTAATG
>NW_020621518.1:0-496 GCF_003573695.1 Papaver somniferum | reverse complement strand
CCCCTACGTGATCCTTCTTTTCACCAATGACCAATTAATGGGAACTCTGTAAATAGAGTTTCATTCATCTAAAATAAAACACACCAACAAACTATCCGTTTTATCTCCTACTAAAATATTATTATCTTAATTTTATCATTTTTTTTAAAGTTAAAAAGGAATGTCTAGATTTGGAAGCAATGAGGATGTTACACTTATTGGTGCCTGGTGTTTTGTTGCAACGGATCCAATACTTGGAAATGACCTAGAAATCGCTACCTTTTGGGCTCGGTTAGAGTCGAATATGGAACCGCATGGCAAGGTGAGACGGTTAGGAATAACAATTTCTTGCAGCACAAGATTAACATCTTGAAAAGAGAAGTGAAAAGATATGTAGGTTATGTTAGGCGTTATTTTATGAACTTACCAATGGATGGGACAATGAACGTGCCGTGAGTATAATTTAAAATTATTAATTATTATTTTTTTGTTAATGAAAACCTCGTATTAACACATT
>NW_020621517.1:0-2546 GCF_003573695.1 Papaver somniferum | reverse complement strand
AGTTCGGTTACGAAGTTTCAAAGGTAGAGTTCGGTTACAAAGAAAACTTAACATTTTTGCGAACGAACCGAACTTGTGGACTTCTCATTATTTTCGTAAACTAAAGTTCGATGATATCCTTATTTTGCGAAGGAATCGAACTTATGAACTTGTGTTGTTCTGATACAAGGAGTTCGGTTAAAAGTATTTTTTGCGAATCAACCGAACTCTGAGTTCGGTTAAGAAAAAACTAATTCTTGATAACCGAACTTTTCTCTGAAAAAAAACCTCCATTAAACCTCTCTGCAACTTCCATTTTCAACTCATTTTAATGATTACTTCTCATTTATTCAACCAAAAACGAATGACAAGTAATGGGTTCGTGAGAATATCTTTGTTAATGTTTTAAATTAAGTTATATATATATATATATATATATAGTGGTGGTGGTGGTTGGTGGTGGTGGTAATCAGTGGTTGGTGGTGGTGATAATCGGAGGTGGTGGTGGTGGTAATCGGCGGTGGTGGTGGTAATCGGTGGTTGGTGGTGGTGATAATCGGAGGTGGTGGTGGTGGTAATAGGCGATGGTGGGAGGAGGTGGTGGGAGGAGGTGGTGGTTATATATATATATAGGTGGTTATTGGGTTGGTTTTAAATTAAATTAGGTTAAGAGTAGGTTAGTCATTTCAATGCTTTAGGACACCCCTTATAACTATAGGGTAGTTGGCCTAATAGGACCATGGTCCCCCGAAAAAACCATGGTCCCCAAAAAGTCGTTCTTAAAATTGACACATATAATATGGCCCAACTCAAAACAGGGATTTACCAAGAATGATTTTTTTGGGGAATACTCCATTTTTGGTGGGGGACTATTATTCATTTTTTTTTGTGGATACTAGAAGTAATCCTAAGTCATCCCTTATCGAAATATTTATATTAATACCAAACTTACCTTTCTTTGTTAAATAAGTTAATGTAATTATTAGTTAGTGTAATGATTAATTATATAATTAGTAATTTATAATTAATGAGGTTAGATTAATTAGTCGGGTGTTTTTAGAAGAATAAGTTTTGAGAAGAAGCGGGTTTTGTTTTTCTTTTTTTCCCTAAGATGGTTGATTTCGAAATGAGGATTTTGGTACTTAGGTATACTTCAAATTTAGTTAATCTTGCTTAAATTGCCAAAACTTTTGAAAAATGAAAATTTTATAAACTGATTTCGGCTATGATAATAGAGTTCGGCTACGAAATATGAAGAACAGGTAGCCGAACTCTTCTTCTAGTGTAGTTCGACTAATGATTATGAAGGCACAGGTACCGAACTCAGCTTTAATTGAGTTTTTGTTTTCATAGAAGAGTTCGATTAGCAAAAAAAAATTGCGACGTAACCGAACTAACAGTTCAGCTAGGATTTTTTTTTTGCGACGTAAACTAAAAGTTCGTCTAGGAAGAATGTTTGCGACGTAACCGAACTAAAAGTTCGGATAGGGAAAAAAACTGCGACGTAACCGAACTTTTCTCTGAAAGAAAAAACTACATTTAAACTAAGTTCGGCAACCTGCGCCTATAAATTCTTTTTTTGCGAAATAGCCGAACTTTCCTTGATGTTCTTCGTTTCCATCAGGTTCGATTAGTTCGACAAAAATTTTCCCGAAATTCCTAGCCGAAGTTTTATCTGCAACTTCCATTTTCAACTCATTTTAATGATTACTTCTCATTTTTTCAACCAAAAACGAATGAAAATTAATGGGTTTGTTATAATTTCGATTTTGATTTTGTTTTGTTAATGATTTAGATTAAGCTATACATAAAGGTGGCGGTGGTGGTTTGAGGTGGTCGGCGACGGTGGTAGCGAAGGTGGTAGGTGGTGATCGGTGGTGGTGAGCGGCCGTGGTGATGGAAGGAGGTGGTTATATATATAGGTGGTCATTTCCACACTTTAGGACACTCCTTATAACTATAAGGTAGATATTCTTATCACATAATAGTCCCCACCGAAAGAGAGTGGTGCCCAAAAATTCGTTCTAAAATAAACGGTTTTTTGGCTTGTTGGGCTGGCTTACGCTAGTCATAGTCATCATGTAGTTCTGCCCCCATCAAAACTTTTGTAAGCTTTAAGCCTAGTCGAGGCTAGGGTGTCAGACTCAGAGGTGTTGGTGCAAAATGCCCCGTTGAGCAAATGTCTAATTTGATTCAAAAAAATTCAATAACCTAATGTTTAAAATTGAGCCCCTTAGGTGGACAGTGCGGCTGAGGTAGTGTATAACATTAGCCCTAATTTGCCATACTAGCTCACTTTGAAGTAGTGCTCCTTGGAGAATTTGCTCTCACCATTCATTATACTAGACTAGACAATGAAATCATCCTCCTTGATTGATCTTGTCTTGTGTTTTCTGTTGTTCAAATTTATCTGTCATCAATTTGTGAATTGAGATCAATTTTACTTGTAATTGTATAACATTGACAAAGGTTTTAATTGGTAAATTGCATATACAATCTTGATCTTTTCACAACCTCAATACCCAACTTGAACTGCTTCAGCATCAGGTTTGCCAAAAAAAAAAAAA
>NW_020621516.1:0-366 GCF_003573695.1 Papaver somniferum | reverse complement strand
GTCCATCAAATTCTTCACCAGATAATGCAACAAACCCAAATGGTAACTTATTTTTTAATAATTGTGATGATGGTAAGAGATAACTTCCAGGGAGGAACAATGCAAGACTGGCTAGAAAATTAGCTCAAGAAGGAGGGAGTTCCAGTGGATTTAACATGCTGGAGTTTATGAAACATCAAAAGACCGTCGGAAGCAAAGAGCAGTTGACATGAAATTTCAAAACAGCAGGGAGAGTAAAAAAAGTCGTCTTTCTCAAGAAAAATTTGGGTTTGACTATGACAAGCATAACATTCTTCAAGCTAAAAGTTCAATTATGAACGTCCAACAAAAACATGTGTGGCAAATCGAATTTGACAGGATTCAAGT
>NW_020621515.1:0-607 GCF_003573695.1 Papaver somniferum | reverse complement strand
CCCTTACAAGGATCGGTTCCCCTTACACCCTTTACTAGGATCTGTTCCCTTCACCCGTTACAAGGATCGGTTCCCTTCTTCCATTTGGTAGTTGCATTCCCGATCATACCAAGGTGATTACTTAAGATTGGTTTTACTAATAAAAGTTCCACCAATACAAAAGTCAGGACTTTGTGAACAGTTCTACCAAGAACACAACAAGTTGTGAGCGGTTATACTTTATCACACATATTGGTTGTTCATAAGATATGCAATGAATAACAAAACCAATAACTCCTGGCAATTTCCTTTTCAGTTCATAAAATAAGTTTATGAACTTACTTCCTTAGAACACATGCAAACATTGTTCCCTAGGATGAAATCCTCACCTTATACCCATACATAATCACAATAGCATTC
The DNA here is from genome assembly GCF_003573695.1 of Papaver somniferum. Classification (NCBI taxonomy): domain Eukaryota; kingdom Viridiplantae; phylum Streptophyta; class Magnoliopsida; order Ranunculales; family Papaveraceae; genus Papaver; species Papaver somniferum. Next base: position 208 of record NW_020621515.1, on the reverse strand, counting down.
AAATGATTATGGCGATATCTTTTTTTTTCAACACAAAAATAACAAGACAAAAATTTAAATGGCCATGAGAGAAGGACTTTAGAACTTGGATCTTCGCAACTTGTGATGTCTTGGTATCATGAACTTCAACAACTTATATCATTTTCTCTTATAACTTTTTGTAACTAAGTCTTCAACTTTGATTTTTGAATAATTCTTTTCTATTGTT
>NW_020621514.1:0-669 GCF_003573695.1 Papaver somniferum | reverse complement strand
AAAAAAAAAAAAAAAAAAAAAAAAAAAAAAAAAAAAAAAAAAAAACTTTGCTCCTTATTTCAAAAACCAAAATTTTATCCCAAGCAAAACCAAATTTTCTTTTCAAAACCCTTTCAACCAAATTTTCAAAACCCATTAAAACCAAATTTTTTAAAAAAAATGGGCGAGTGTGTGAATAAACTCCGTAGTCTCCATGAATACATGTACCCTAACATAATAAGCCAGTTATCATGTATCGTCTTACCCCAGACTGATGGCCCATTTGAACTAAACACAAGCATGATACAAATACTTCCTATATTTCGAGGGTTCGATTCTAAGAATCCCTATAACCATGTAAGAGAGTTTGAACAAATTGTCCGGGCTTTACAACCTGACCATATATCCGAAGACTCTTTGAAATTGCGTTTGTTTACTTTTTCTTTAAAGGAAAAGGCCAAAACATGGTTTTACGGTTTGAGACCGCAGTCAATCACCACTTGGGACCAACTCACAAATCAATTTGTCGGAAAGTTCTTTCCACATCATAGGACCATCTCTATTCGTCGAAGTATTAATTGTTTTGTCCAGTTAGATGGAGAAACACTTTTTCATTATTTTGAACGATTTAATGATTTGTTGTTTGAGTGTCCTCATCATGGCCTCGAGAAGTGGAGACTGGTCTCCATT
>NW_020621513.1:0-383 GCF_003573695.1 Papaver somniferum | reverse complement strand
CTGAACCCTGAACCCTGAACCCTGAACCCTGAACCCTGAACCCTGAACCCTGAACCCTGAACCCTGAACCCTGAACCCTGAACCCTGAACCCTGAACCCTGAACCCTGAACCCTGAACCCTGAACTTGATATTTCAGCCAACTTTTGAATTCTAGGACTCATAAACAAGATTTGTCTACTTAGAGAAGTTTCGAGTTTACATTCGAAAAATACACACTCGAAAAGACTCGAACGCTACAATTTAGCTCAAGACGTGTCTATTTTAATTGAAAACATGCTAATTATCAGGACATGTTGGTCTATAGACCCACATGATCTTGATACTTCATCCAAATTTTGAGGTCTAGGCCTCATAAACAAGATTTTTCTACTTAGAGCAGTTT
>NW_020621512.1:0-509 GCF_003573695.1 Papaver somniferum | reverse complement strand
GCATGGCTTGCGGCTTTGACGGTGTTGCACGATCATTATGCGGCATGGCTTGCGGCTTTGGCATGGCCATTGCAAGATGCGGCCTGGAGAGTTGGTGAATGATTTTTGCTCCCCTAATCTAATTTGTAGAAATGCAATTTTTTTTTTACTCGGTCAAAAAAATAGAATTAAAAAACGAAAATGTACAGGGATCAGGCTAAGTTAGCACTAAGCCAAAAGGCCGCTCGCTAAAAAACCTAAAAACGATAGTAAACCTCTCCAGGCCATTCAACAGATTGAATAAAACCTGGCCTACCCTCGTAAAACTCATAATGTTCCTCAGCCAACAAACATGCTTGTTTGGCCGAGACATCAGCTGAAAAATTAGCTTCTCTGTAGCTATGAATATAGCTAATATTGTTATAAAAAGTCTTCGCTATTCTCCACTTCTGCATTAGCTGCCATGGCAAGTCGCCTTTTTGAAGAGCAAATAAACAACTCATCGAATCAGATCTGACACTTAGGTTCTT
>NW_020621511.1:0-929 GCF_003573695.1 Papaver somniferum | reverse complement strand
GCAGCTATTCATGTTTTCATATTCCACATTTATCACACGTACTCTCTCTTCCATTTATTTCTTGACACGTCTTCTGTAACCGCTGCTTTTCAACCGCTCACGTCTCTTCGTCTTAATGGTGTTTATTTCTTCGAGTAAAAAAATTTCGTTTATATACTCTTCTTACCCCCTTTTTCAACTTTTCTTTTTACCTTCTCTTCTATTTTTATTCTCTCATCTCTGCAACTCTGTTATTCTTCTGCAAATTCTGCTGCTGTAATTTTTTCTTCCTTCAATCCTTTTACTTTCTATACATTCCCATACTCTATATTCAAACATGGCTCCAAGTGGTCATAGATATGAGAAGAATTTACAAGATGTCCAAAAAGATCTTGCTGATAAAGGTTTCACACTCTCCACCATTCCTGGTGAGAATGCCAAATCAATTCTTTCTGTCAAGTTTTTCTCTGATCAATATTGTGATGATCAATCAATCATAATTTCGCTAGGTCAGATTCTCGCAGGTCTCCCTATTCCTCTTTATAACTCAGATCTTCCTTTATTTTATGAAATTCTCGCTCATTCGGGATTTTCGCGAGCCATCTTCCAACTAAGTGGGGACTGAATCCGTCTAATGCTAGAGTACGCTAATCGTGGTGCTTGTAGAGGATCTCTTTACTCAAAAGAACTTAGGGATCCAAAATTCGCAAGCCTAGAGATAGTTGTTGGGAAGTATACAGTGGAGAATTTCTTTGAGAATTACGAACTCATCTCCATGAAGAAAGAGAATACTCGTTGGGGTATTCGATTAAAAAGGAAAGATAACATTGATGAATCCAAAATTCTTATGCAAGATATTGACTGGCATTCTGGTAAAAATACAACTCCTCGCCAATCCAAAGATGATAAATGGTGTGTTTTTCCTTTAATGCTAAAGGGACCCTACATTG
>NW_020621510.1:0-798 GCF_003573695.1 Papaver somniferum | reverse complement strand
TTTTTTCTTATAAAACGAGTTTTGTTTCTTGTAAAACAATTAAACACAAATTATTTTTTTCCATAAATAACTCTTAAATAAATTATTTATCAAGTTACAAATTTGCAAAAAATAATTTCAAGTAGACACGGACTTGGTGCTTGGTACACGGGCATGGGCATGGGTCGAAACATGTATTATTAGCACCATACAAGTTACCCACTCTTAAACTCAGCAACGGGGATGGAAGTAAAATACCGCACGAAAATAAAAGCAAGAAGATGAAGAAAAGTAGACCTAAAGATGGTCGCTGCTTGTGTGTTTTGAAAAGAGATTTTCGAGTTTTATTTATAGGAAAATTAACTTGCAAATCAAGTTAGGTTTATGTTTTTTCTTATAAAACGAGTTTTGTTTCTTGTAAAACAATTAAACATAAATTATTTTTTTCCATAAATAACTCTTAAATAAATTATTTATCAAGTTACAAATTTGCAAAAAATAATTTCAAGTAGACACAGACTTGGTGCTTGGTACACGCGCATGGGCATGGGTCGAAACATGAATTATTCGCACCATACAAGTTACCCACTCTTAAACTCAGCAACGGGGATGGAAGTAAAATACCGCACGAAAATAAAAGCAAGAAGATGAAGAAAAGTAGACCTAAAGATGGTCGCTGCTTGTGTGTTTTGAAAAGAGATTTTCGAGTTGTATTTATAGGAAAATTAACTTGCAAATCAAGTTAGGTTTAGGTTTTTTCTTATAAAACGAGTTTTGTTTCTTGTAACAAATTATTTTTTTCCATAAATAACTCTTAAA
>NW_020621509.1:0-589 GCF_003573695.1 Papaver somniferum | reverse complement strand
CTTAGAGCAGTTTCGAGCGTACATTCGAATAATACACACTCGAAAAGAATCGAACGCAATAATTTAGCTCAACAAGTGTCTATTTTTATTGGAAATATGCTAATTATCAGGACATGTTGGTCTGTAGGCCCACATAATCTTGATATTTTAGCCAAATTTTGAAGTCTAGGCCTCATAAACAAGATTTGTCTACTTAGAGCAGTTTCAAGTGTACATTCGAAAAATACACACTCGAAAAAACTCGAACGCTATAATTTAGCTCAACAGGTTTTTATTTTCATTGGAAACATGTTAATTATCAGGACATGTTGGTCTATAGACCCACATGATCTTGATATTTTATCCAAGGTTTGAAGCCTAGGCCTCATAAACACGAATTTTCTACTTAGAGCAGTTTCGAGCGTACATTCGAATAATACACACTCGAAAAGAATCAAACGCTATAATTTAGCTCAACAGGTGTCTATTTTTATTGGAAACATGCTAATTATCAGGACATGTTGGTCTATATACCCACATGATCTTGATATTTTAGCCAAGTTTTAAAGCCTAGGCCTCATAAACACGAATTTTCTACTTAGAGCAGTTT
>NW_020621508.1:0-680 GCF_003573695.1 Papaver somniferum | reverse complement strand
CTTAGAGCAGTTTCGAGTGTACATTCGAAAAATACACACTCGAAAAGACTCGAACGCTATAATTTAGCTCAAGAGGTGACTATTTTGATTGAAAACATGCTAATTATCAAGACATGTTGGTCTATAGACCCACATGATCTTGATATTTTTACCAAGTTTTGAAACCTAGGCCTCATTAACACGAATTTTCTAATTAGAGCATTTTCGAGTGTACATTCGAATAATACACGCTCGAAAAGACTCGAACGCTATAATTTAGCTCAACAGGTTTTTATTTTTATTGGAAACATGCTAATTTTCAGGACATGTTGATCTATAGACCCAGATGATCTTGATATTTTAGCAAAATTTTGAAATCTAGGCCTCATAAACAAGATTTGTCTACTTAGAGCAGTTTCGAGTGTACGTTCGAAAAATACACACTCGAAAAGACTCGAACGCTATAATTTAGCTCAAGAGGTGTCTATTTTTATTGAAAACATGCTATTGATCAGGACATGTTGGTATATAGACCCACATGATCTTGATATGATAGCCAAGTTTTGAAGGCTAGGCCTCATAAACACGAATTTTCTACATAGAGCAGTTTCGAGTGTACATTCAAATAATACACACTCGAAAAGACTTGAACGCTATAATTTAGCTCAACCAGTGTCTATTTTTATTGGAAACATGCTAAT
>NW_020621507.1:0-818 GCF_003573695.1 Papaver somniferum | reverse complement strand
TCCGAGTAACATCTTACATGGTTTGTGTGATATAATCATTTGGTGTAAGACTTGGAATGTTTCGATAATGATTATTTCAATATCTTGAAAATTGCTTTGAAGCTAATAGCGTGTGAAAACGGCTATTGTCATTATAAAAGAATGTTTCAATGATTGAAATAAAGAGTTTAGAATCTTGTAATCATCTTTGGATATAAGCATAGTGTGTTCGCACATTAGTGTATAAGTCCAAACCGGGAGCCTAAAGTATGCATACTTGTGTGTATACAAAAAGGTTGTAGGAGACTGGGTAAGTATGTGTACTAGTACGCATACTGGCGAAAGTTCACGTCAGTGAATTTCTGCTGAGTTTGAAAACCAAAACCAAACTCATCTGGTTACCTAAAGTACGCGTACCCGTAAGCATACTGGCGGAAAGTTCACGTCTGTAAATTTTTGCTGAGTTTGAAAACTAAAACAGACTCAAATCCGGTTACTTAAGTACGCATACTTAAATAGGTTAATTTATAAAATCGGTTGTACATGAACCTAAAACATTTATCAATAAGGAATGCAATCTTTTCAAACCTTGGCTATAATGTTCATGTATTGATTCGAGTGAATCAAACTGATTTGGCTTAAACTGTGTTCTTGTATAAATCCATGAGAATATAGCAATTGAACAACTCTTTAACTAGTTTCATTTGAGTCATTTTAACTAGTTATGGTTAAGATGAATAAGGTTGATATGAGAGTAATCATATGGCTAACCCCGGTTAACTATTTGTGAACCAACATGGTGTACACGTTTGGGTACGGTTAAATAAACCTAAATGAGG
>NW_020621506.1:0-461 GCF_003573695.1 Papaver somniferum | reverse complement strand
CTCTGGCCTAGATTAACCTAAGTTAAATGGAGTCTCTATCGCTCTGCTCAAAGAGTCAAATATGAAACTTCATACACCTTAAAGTTCATAGTAAGAAAAGATATTTTTTTGAGGTCCTTATACTCATTATGCCTAGCATTGAATGGGCTGTGTATTCACCTTATCAATTATCGAATCAATGATGGGTTCTTTTTGGAGCCTAAATTGGCACCCAAAGCGGACCGAACCAAATATTTGTCAGGCTATTGTTTCCTCGAATATATAGAGTAAGACACTGATTTATCAATAAGATCAATTTTGTTGATTAAGATAAATTTTGTTGATTGCATGATGGACTCCCCTGAAAAACATTGGCGTGCGTGTAAACGAGTTTCTCTACCAACTGAGCTATAGCCCTTGTGATAGATAGTTTATCATGGAAATAATTTCTTGTCAAGATGAATCTTCTATGATCCAACATG
>NW_020621505.1:0-479 GCF_003573695.1 Papaver somniferum | reverse complement strand
TGTATATGGTAATCTTGCAACATGAATTCAGTAATAGGTTGCAGTTTGATCCAATCTGATATATTTCCCACCTCAAATCCCACCTGGACGAGAACATCGGGTCTGTATATAGTAATCTTGCAACATCATTTCAGTAATTGGTTGCAGTTTCATTCAATATGATATATTTCGCACCTCAAACCTCATCTGGACGAGAACATCGGGTCTGTATATAGAAATCTTGCAACATGAGTTCGATAATAGGTTGTAGTTTCATCCAATCTGATATATTTCACGCCTTAAACCTCACCTGAACGATAACATCGAGTATGTATATGGTAATCTTGCAACATGAGTTCAGTAATAGGTTGTAGTTTCATCCAATCTGATATATTTCATACCTCAAATCCCGCCTGGACGAGAACATCGGGTTTGTATTTGGTAATCTTGCAACATGAGTTCAGTAATTGGTTGCAGTTTCATCCAATCTGATATATTTC
>NW_020621504.1:0-2719 GCF_003573695.1 Papaver somniferum | reverse complement strand
CCCTACCGTGGTCCGTTTTAGTGAACTAGTTAAATTAAATAATGATTGTTTAAACAATTATTCACAAAGACACGTATTTATTTACAAAAGTAGGCGGGGGGCCGAGCAACAAGTTGTGCTCCAACACATCTTGTGAACGGTCCACCAGTCATCTGGTAAGTCAACTGCTTGGTTGGGACCCACACCAAACTCAAATTCCGACAAAGTTAGGTACCAAAGGAAAAGGTGTGCCATTTTATAGGCACCAAACTCAAAATACCACTTATTATAAATATTGTCTACTTATATAACTCTCTTTGTCCCCCAAGGTTTTGTGTAATCTCTTTTTTGACTATTTTGCTCATAACTTCTTCATACGAAGTGGGAATGACCTCATTCTTTTTCTGTTACCTCTGTCTTTCAGTTCCCCACAGTATACAGGAATATTTTTAGGATTGGACGCTTAGCAATTGGTGTTTCATCCTTATTTTCAATGTAAAGGATGACTCCCTCTTTATTTTTGGAATCAACATACGTAGAAATGCAATTTGGATAACATGTATAGCCTTTAACTGTATTATTTTTTACCATAATAATTTTTTAGAAAATTTTATAATAAAAATCAGTTTATCTACTTTATAGTTTGGTTTTAAAAAATGGATTTCGACTTCTAACGAAGTCACTGGACTTCCTTGAGTCAATGCATCCAAAATGCAAGCTTTTTTCGACTTTCAAGCCTGTAGACATGTAATTTGTGCAGGAAATATTTTTTAAAAATTTTCTATTAAAGGGGAGTCTTTCTGTTTAATGATTTGGTCTTGATCATAGAGTTCCGACATCTAACGAAGCCTGCGTACTTCCTTGAGTCATTTGTGTTTATGGTATTTTATTCAAATTTTGCAATGATTATCTAGCTTAAAGAATATCCCATAATCGTTGAGAAGTTATTAACGGTTGCAAACCTTATCTCCTTCTTTCCATGTTTAATATAGGTAATCTATGACCTTTTTAATAGATTAGAATTTCATTATTAGAAGGGATATTTCGCGTTTGGTGCCTATAAAATGGTACACTTTCGCGTTTGGTGCCAAACTTTGTCAATATCTGAGTTTTGTGCCCAGTCCACGAATTAGCGTTGATTCACCGTATTGACCATCCAATATAGAGTTAAAAATGTGAAATGTCTAATAAAATTCTAAACTCCGTTTCATTCACTAACTGCGCCTTATATTCTACATACTCCATGTTTGAGAAATACGAGTTGTTGATTTTTATTCACGAGGTTTTAGGGTTCCACTCTTCTGTTATTTTCTCATATGACCACCTGTTTACACAAAATTAAATCCAAAGCATAAGCATAGCTCCCTTTATTGTTTACCGGTAAATCATCCAAAATCTATCTCTCATGTAAACCCCAATGATCGTTTCCTTAAACCTTCAAACTAACCATTATTGTATTGAACAAATGAATCCATGTAAATTACCCTATTCATTTTTCAAATTAATCATTATTGCATTAATTAAATTTGTTTCCACTTTATGTAAATCCATAGTTATCATGGCAGTCAGATAAGTCAGCCTTATTTCTCTGGAACGCTCGTAACGTGTTTGGAAAATGATCTAGAGAGAGTTTCCTACCGTGGTCCGTGTTAGTGAACTAGTTAAATTAAAAAATGATTGTTTAAACAATTATTCACAAAGACACGTATTTATTTACAAAAGTTGGCGGGGGGCCGAGCAACAAGTTGTGCTCCAACACAGCTTGTGAACGGCCCCCCAGTCATCCGTTAAGTCAACTGCTTGATTGGGACCCACACCAAACTCAAATTCCGACAAAGTTAGGTACCAAAGACAAAGGTGTGCCATTTTATAGGCACCAAACTCAAAATACCCCTTATTATAAATATTGTCTACTTATATAACTCTCTTTGTCCCCCAAGGTTTTGTGTAAAATCTTTTTCGACTATTTTGCTCATAAACTCTTCATACGAAGTGGGAATGACCTCATTATTTTTCAGTTACCTCTGTCTTTCAGTTCCCCACAGTTTACAGGAAAATTTTAGGATTTGGACGCTTAGAAATAGGTGTTTCATCCTTATTTTCAATGTAAAGGATGACTTCCCTCTTTATTTTTTGAATCAACATAAGTAGAAATGCAATTTGGATAACACGTAGAGCCTTTAAATGTATTATTTTTTACCACGATCATTTTTTTGAAAATTTTATAATAAAAATGAGTTTATCTAGTTTGTAGTTTGGTTTTAAAAAAAGGATTTCGACTTCTAACGAAGTCACTGGACTTCCTTGAGTTAATGCATCCAAAATGCATGCTTTTTCGACTCTCAAGCCTCTAGACATGTAATTTGTGCAGGAAATATTTTTTCTAAAAATTTTCTATTAAAGGGGAGTCTCTCAGTTTCATGATTTGGTCTTGATAATAGAGTTCCGACATCTAACGAAGCCTGAGGACTTCCTTGAGTCATTTGTGCTTATGGTATTTTATTCAAATTTTGCAATGATTATCTAGCTTAAAGAAGATCCCATAATCGTTGAGAAGTTATTAACGGTTGCAAACCTTATCTCCTTCTTTCCATGTTTTATTATAGGTAATCTATGACATTTTTAAAATATTAGAAGTTCATTATTAGAAGGAATATTTCGAGTTTGGTGCCTATAAAATGGTACACTTTCGCGTTTGGTGCCAAACTTTGTCAATATCTGAGTTTGGTGCCAAATCAAC
>NW_020621503.1:0-497 GCF_003573695.1 Papaver somniferum | reverse complement strand
CAGTTTCATCCAATCTGATATATTTCACACCTCAAATCCCACCTGGACGAGAACATCGGGTATGTATATGGTAATCTTGCAACATGAGTTCAGTAATAGGTTGCAGTTTCATCCAATCTGATATATTTCATACCTCAAACCGCACCTGGACGAGAACATCGGGTCTGTATATGGTAATCTTGCAACATGAGATCAGTAATAGGTTGAAGTTTCATCCAATCTGATATATATCATACCTCAAACCGCACCTGGACCAGAACATCGGGTCTGTATATGGTAATCTTGCAACATGAGTTCAGTAATAGGTTGCAGTTTCATCCAATCTGATTTATTTTATACCTCAAACCTCACCTGGACGAGAACATCAGGTCTTTATATGGTAATCTTGCAACATGAGTTCAGTAATAGGTTGCAGTTTCATCCAATCTGATATGTTTCACACCTCAAATCTCACAAGGACGAGAACTTCGGGTCTGTATATGGTAATCTTGCAACAT
>NW_020621502.1:0-318 GCF_003573695.1 Papaver somniferum | reverse complement strand
GAATGATAGATCATTCCGCCAAGTTGCCTTCGCTTCTTTCTCTGCCCTTGGCGGGCTCTGAGGCCCGTCTTTCACCAACCCCTCTCCAGGAGTCGAGCGGGGAGCTGCGTCACCTACCCTACCCAAAGTTGCTCTTCCTATTCCTACCCCGCCTGATTCTTTAAAGGAGCAGAAGATGCCATTCCCGCGTGAAACTTAGTTCGAGTTGTTGATCAAGTTCGTCTAACGAAAGTAGCAATTACAGTACTTATAGTTTATGTAGGAGCAATTGGTGTTAGCTAATCTCTTACAATAAAGTGACTTTGAATGAAGAACATG
>NW_020621501.1:0-408 GCF_003573695.1 Papaver somniferum | reverse complement strand
TTACAAATCAATGCATAAACTGGCTAGCGTAGGCTGCATACCCAAATTCACTTTAGATAAAAGTCATAAGTGTGAGATTTGCTTAGAATCTAAGCATGCTAAGAAATCATTCAGGAAGAATGTCCAGTGAAACACTAAACCCTTAGAATTGATTCATTCAGACGTAGTTGACATGAAGTCAGTTCAAACTAGAGGTGGTAAGAAATGGTTTGTCACTTTATGGATGATTGTACGAGGTACTATCAGGTTTATTTGCTTAGAGGGAAGGAAAACGCCTTAGAAGCCTTTAAGATATATAAACGTGAAGTTGAAAACCAATTGAATGCTACCATTAAAAATTTTAGGTCTGACCGTGGTGGTGAGTATCTAATTCCTATTGGAGATTTCTGTGAAGAACATGGCATAATA
>NW_020621500.1:0-565 GCF_003573695.1 Papaver somniferum | reverse complement strand
CGAGTTGTATTTATAGGAAAATTAACTTGCAAATCAAGTTAGGTTTAGGTTTTTTCTTATAAAACGAGTTTTGTTTCTTGTAAAACAATTGAACACAAAAAAAAAAAAATTCCATAAATAAAACTCTTAAATAAATTATTTATCAAGTTAAAAACTTGCAAAAAAAATAATTTCAAGTAGACACGGACTTGGTGCTTGGTACACGCGCATGGGCATGGGTCGAAACATGTATTTTTCTCCTCACCCGCTCCACCCACATTGTTTTACAACATATCCATGAGAACATGGTAATATAGTGGAGCACCTCTTTAGTTTTCGAGTTGCTTGTGTGTTTTGAAAAGAGATTTTCGAGTTGTATTTATAGGAAAATTAACTTGCAAATCAAGTTAGGTTTAGGTTTTTTTCTTATAAAACGAGTTTTGTTTCTTGTAAAACAATTAAACACAAAAAAATAATTTTTTCCATAAATAAAACTCTTAAATAAATTATTTATCAAGTTAAAAACTTGCAAAAAATAATTTCAAGTAGACACGGACTTGGTGCTTGGTACACGCGCATGGGCATG
>NW_020621499.1:0-309 GCF_003573695.1 Papaver somniferum | reverse complement strand
GCCATAACATAGTGCGTTGGAATATGGTGTGCCATAACATGATATGTCCAGAATAAGGTGTGCTTGAATATGGTGTGACTTGGTGTGCCATAAGATTGTGCGTCGGAATATGGTGTGCCATAACATGATATTTCAAAAACCAGGTGTTGTGTGTCAGAATGTGGTGCGCCGTAACATAGTGCGTCGGAATATGGTGTGCCATAACATGATATGTCCAGAACAAGGTGTGCTTGAATATGGTGTGACTTGGCGTACCATAAGATTGCGCGACAGAACGTGGTGTGCCATAACATAGTGCATCGGAACATG
>NW_020621498.1:0-1742 GCF_003573695.1 Papaver somniferum | reverse complement strand
CTAGAACTACAGATGGGTCAAATTTGCGATGCACTGAATACAAGAGAAAATGGTAAACTTCCTAGCCAGCCCCAATAAAATCCAAAGAGGATATTTCAAGCAGGAACATCATCTTGCAATGAAACCTCACCCGATCAAGCCCATTCCATCACCACTCTCCGAAGTGGTAAGATTGTTGAGAACAATGTAGGCATACCACAATCAAATGAGTCTGAGCCAAGCATATCATTGCCTACACCACCAAAGAACACCTCCAACTTAGAAAAGGAACCTGAGTACATTAGCAAAGCCAACAATCCCACTGTTGTGAATACCCCTCTAACTCCTAATGTTGATGTTGCTCCATATCCTCAGAGGTTAGTTCGCCAACAGATAAGCACCCACTACAATGAGATGTTAGAACTGTTCAAAAGAGTCAACATCAACATTCCTTTTCTTGAGGCAATTAAGCAAATCCCTGCATATGCCAAATTCCTCAAAGACTTGTGCACTCAAAAGCGCAAGATTAATGTGCACAAACGTGCTTTCTTAGCTGAACAGGTGAGTTCCATCATTCTGAACAAAACTCCACCTAAGTTTAGGGACCCAGGTTGTCCAACAATTTCTTGCACTATAGGAAACCACATGGTCAGTAAAGCTTTATTAGATCTAGGTGCAAGTGTGAACCTCCTGCCATATTCTATTTATGCGCAGTTAGGTCTTGGAGAATTGAAGCCAACACCCATAACTCTCCAATTAGCGGACCGATCCGTCAAAGTCCCTCGCGGTGTAGTTGAGGATGTCTTAATTAAGGTTGATAAGTTCTACTTTCCTGTAGACTTTATTGTCTTAGATACTCAACCTGTACAAAACCCGGATAGTCACATTCCTGTCATTTTAGGACGTCCTTTCTTGGCGACATCTAATGCGATCATCAATTGTCGTAATGGAGTGTTGAAGCTGTCTTTTGGGAACATGACTGTCGAGCTGAATGTGTTTAATGTTAGTCAACAGCATGTGAATCTTGATGATGAGGATGTACATGAGGTCAATATGATTGAGAGTTTGATACAAGATTCATTGACTGGCATTATGTCAAAAGATCCCTGGCAAGCATGTTTGGAAGATGTTAACTTGGAGTTGTATGATGATGAATACATTGGTGAAGTCCAATCTTTGCTCGAATCTGTACCTCAAATGGACATCACTAAGTGGCAGACTACAGTTGAACAACTCCCACTTTCTGATAAGTCTGTTATATCTTCGGATGAGTCTCCTAAGGCCAAACAGGAATTGAAACCATTACCTGATACTTTGAAGTATGCATTTCTAGGTCCTTCTGATACTTCACCTGTTATCATTTCTTCACGATTAAACATAGAACAGGAAAACAAGCTTTTAGGAGTACTTGAGGAGCAGAAAGAAGCCTTAGGATGGACCATCTCAGATCTCAAAGGGATAAGCCCCACCATTTGCATGCATCACATTAATCTGGAAGAGAATGCCAAACCATCTAGGGAAATGCAAAGGAGACTTAATCCTAACATGAGAGACGTTGTTAAGAGTGAGATCTTGAAGCTACTTGATGCGGGTATCATATATCCGATTTCAGATAGTAAATGGGTTAGTCCCATTCAAGTTGTGCCTAAGAAGTCAGGCATTACTGTAGTTCGGAACGAAAAGAATGAGTTAGTCCCTTCACGTACAACCACAGGATGGCGAGTATGTATCGACTACAGGAAGTTGAACACAGTAACAAGAAA
>NW_020621497.1:0-458 GCF_003573695.1 Papaver somniferum | reverse complement strand
GGGGTGCCCCTTAGTAATTGAGGTGCCCCTTATCCAACGGTGAGAGTCCGAATAACACGTGTCCTCCGGGGCTTTTACCAACTTTTCGAGCCGAATTTTCCAAAAAATGTTTATTTTTCAAAGGTGCCTACAAACACATAAAACACCAAAATTTGTACAAACTCGAGCGCCAACAATATATAGTATTGAGATCAAATTAAACACAAAAATGTGTCTATCAGTTCTCGACCGAGAATTTCTGCTGGATTTTCCAAAACTCGTTTGTGTGCTAAGTCCGCGAACTCATTCCGCGAGAACAGTCTGCGAACTGGCGGAAGTTCTCTTTCCGAGAATTTCTGCTGAGTTTGGAAAACTCAACCGATTAACTTAAGTCCGCGAACTTGTTTGTGAAATTAAGAGGTTATGATCTAAAGATGTGCTCTGAACATGAAACATTAAATTACTAAGGAATGCTTTAT
>NW_020621496.1:0-679 GCF_003573695.1 Papaver somniferum | reverse complement strand
GACTTGTTGTTTGAATGAGTCAATTTGTCAAGACACTCATATGAAGCCCAAATGGGCACAACAGAAAAACCCAGTTGTCTTGCAGGAAACCTTGGATGAGGATGTGCTATGTCTGTTCATTTTTCTGATTTGGTGCAGTTGTCTGATAATTGTGGCAATTTTATTTGCTTTTGTTGACCCACAGTTGTTTCGACTATTGATATATGATTTGAAAGGTAATTAGCCATTTTGTGGTATTTGACGTATGAATGAAGACTTTAAATTTAACACTTTTTTGGAGGTAACCCAATCTCATGCAACATGGTAATATCTTTCCTTATCTCTTTTGCTTCAAATGGTAATAGTTTCTCCTTGTTCATGCTTTTAATTTTATCTTTAGAACATTGAGGAAAATGCTAGATTTAAGTTTGGGGGTATGGGAGAAACTTTTTAGTTGCAGTATGAATAAATAAACTCCAGAACCTACAAATTTATTCCTATTGAGGATCGCACTAACTAATCTAAGTGGATGGAAGCATTTTGATCGTAGGAGTTGAGGAACCAATCTGATTAGATGGAAACATCTAGAAGAGTCTATTCATAAAAGCACAGAGCTCAGGTGTTATAAATAACATGATAGTTTCACCATATCTCGTTGAGTCCTTTTCACTTCTATTTTTATTTTATTTTGTTTTTAAAC
>NW_020621495.1:0-2545 GCF_003573695.1 Papaver somniferum | reverse complement strand
AGGATCTGCATCATCAACAAATAATAGAATATTGAGATGACAAAAGATAATATATAAGAAACATTAACATAAGAAGCCCACTGATCTACTAACTGCCAAATTCATCCACTTCATCAAAAAACCACACGGCAATATTATTGAAAAAAACACTAGTACATGTTAGTAAGCTTAAAAACAACTGAAATCACCAAAGTAATAAACTTTACACTGTAAATCATGGAAACCGGTACGGAAAGGATGAACAATAACCTTAAGTAAAACAGGATCAGCCACGACATGCCATAACAAATCATAAATAGAATAAAATTTGTCGGCAATAAGAACCATTTCATGGAAAAATTAGTAATCTCATGGTAAAATCTCATTGTAAAAAAACCTAAAGCAATACGGTTGCCTTAAAAAATTTAGCTGAATTGGTTTTTCTCACTCTCATAACTATAAGAATTTAGTCCGGAAGTAAACCTCATATTTCGAAATGTAGCTGTTTCGTTCTGTAATTGGTTTTGCTCACTCTGAAGTTTTCTACAGAGTGCTTCCAGAGCAGTCATAGTGTCTTACAACTATCTTTTACTTGACCTAAGTTTTTGAATTTCACCATCATCTACTCCTGAGAGAGAAAAATGAAGCACATAAGACGTCTCAAACAGCTCTTAGATAGGACTATTGCACACAGAAAGCTTTCGGATACATACTAGACAAAAAAAAATGCGCGAAGGAGACAATGAAACAACACTTGCGGATACATGTCCACTGTAAAAAAATTAAGGAAGATTGGAAAAGCTAGAGATAAGTTGTACACGAGTTAAGTGAGAACAAGATACTTACAGGTCACTCAATATGAGAGAAAAAAGAGATATTACTTTCATGAAATGATCCTGATGTAAAAGATTGTATGCATAAGCAAGAAAACCATGTAAGGTTATCAAATTACTTTCATGAAATGATCTAATTTATCGTGAAATAAGAACAAATTGTAACATGTTCAGCAATGCCAGCCGCTTCGACATATGCATCTTGAATATTCTCGGCAAGCCTGTGGAAAATATGTTATGTATTCCTCCAGCAGCAACCAATCTAAAGTATCAGCATAAAGGAATAACCTAGAAAACGGTACAGCAGCTAGGAAACTAATAGCTAATTACAATTCAAACGTGTAAACTAGGAGTTCTAATTGTTTGTTTGTTGCTAATGCTAGTCTAATACTACTACTACCTTATCAAGGATCAAATGTGGCCATTCTGTAGTAGAGAGAGAGTGATCTCAATTCCTTCTTATCACCCTGTCATCTGAATTCTGTGTGAACAAAGTAAAATAAATAAAGTGAAGTTAAACTCTTGAAATGAAATTCCAAAGTTCTAAATAGCAAAAGAGTTTATCTTAAACTTTCAAGATTCATAACTACAGGGACATCTTGCTATGCCCGGTAAAGTATCCAAAACCTATAGATAGATACACGAGCATGCCATTTCAGTGACCAATTGCAATAGCTGATGTATAACAAAAGTGATTATAAGACAGATAATTGATGATCCTCTAACCAAATCTGGTATTGCACCCACTAACTTCGCATGCCCTATGTGTACAGTAAGACAAACACAATGTACTCATGTAAGTTGTTACCTCAGTTAAACATCCTATAAGCAAAAAATGAAGTTCCTAATCGTCAGGAGCTGAGTGACTTTCATAGATTCACCCAGCTACAGTTTATCCATACCAAATTAGAAGATTGAAGTAATCTATTAGGGGAATTTTCTTCCCTGAAATCTAACCCCAAGATGAGAGCAAGGTCCAAAGATTAAGGAAGACAGTTGAAGATACATTACACATCAAACACTGCATTCCCAAAATTTAACCATGTTATGAGTTTCCAAACCGACAAACACTGATGCAAGAATTATAAGAAAAAATCGCTACAGAAACAGATTGCTTGGTCATCAAAATTCCATAATGTTTCTACGTTGAACATAAATTGCTCCACCTTCTAACCTATTTCTCTCTTTCTTTATCACAGTATAACTCCTATATATCATATACTTTCAGTTATATCGATAAACAAACACTAAACTTCCTAATCGATAGATGTTGCTATTATTACCTTATCAAGGAGGATCAAATTTGAACATCAGGAAACAGCGAGCGAATCATATGAAGGCGAGTATTTGCTTCTTCGTTCATTGCATCCAGTAACCTCAGCGGATTAATCTCGTCCTACCATTTCTCAATCTGTTCCTTGTGAGTTCTTTTTGAAAAAATAAACGAAGAAAAAGATTAAATTAAAATCCTAAAATGAAATCTCGAAATTCAAAATCACGAAAGAGTTTGCTCTTGAATCTTCAATCATCTCACCGAATAATACGTTCTTCAATTTCATTACTAAGATCCTTAAAAAGTGTTTTCCCTGCAACCTAGAGAGAAAAAATCGAACGGAAATGACATAAATACATTTGACTAACAATGAATTAGGACCTTAATATGTGGATCAACATACGAAGTTAAAGATTACCAAATGACATAAATACATTCTTCTTCTTCTTCTTCTTCTTCT
>NW_020621494.1:0-1222 GCF_003573695.1 Papaver somniferum | reverse complement strand
TGCGATAAAGTTCGCCTTTGGTTCACCCAGTGGGGATGGCCCTTTGATCTCCTTTGATGGTGTGTCTTCTTCATCTGGGATTTCGCTTGGTATCCCTTTCCGTTCTTTCGCTCGAACCATGTATACCCTGATTTCTTCTTCTTTCTTTGACTGCTTTGACTTTCTCCATCTATCTTTTTGCTTTTTTGCTCTTTCTTCATAGTTCTTAACATCTAATTGGTTACAGGATTTCGCTCTTTCTGCGTCGCCTCCGATTTCGCCTATTCCACTTGGCATTGGGAAACATATGCATTGATGTAAGGTTGATGCCACGCCTTTTATACCATGCACCCATGGTCTTCCCAAGAGCATGTTGTACGGTGACCCCACATCCACTATGCACAATGTTACCTGCATTTCTATTTCTCCTAGAGGCATATTTATAATTACCTCCTTTTGGTTTTGTTATTGCTTTGTTGAAACCATGGATGGTGTATGTATACGGCATTAAGTCTGTGTCGTTATATCCCATGTCCTTGAATGTGTGGTAAAACAAGATGTCGACTGAGTTCCCGGTATCTATCAAAGTTTTTTCGATCGCCCATTCATCTGAGTCTTTTGCATCCTTACCTTTCTCCACCTTTCGCGCAGGTATAGTTACTACCAATGGATATGTTCCCCCCCAGCTTCTTTGTGGTATATCGTCTGCTTCGAATATGATCTTCTGTTTTTGCCAGTCGTGCAGGGGCGACATCTTCTCGACAGTTAAGATCTTCCTTCCTTCATAATCACGTTTGTGGATTTTCCCTGTAATTCCTGCATGAAAATCTATGGCATCCACATCTTCTTTTTTTATCATATTACACTGTAGACGCCTGCTTCCTTTTTTCGCTCCAATGGTCTTTATCATTCTTGTGGATTTGCTCGTTTCCTGTTGCATACACATGTTTTGCTTTCTTTTTCCCATCGATTCGTTCCTCTTTTATCTACAAACAGCTTCAATTAATTTGTTCCTGAAATATGAATAATTTCTCCAAATACCTCTAAGAAAATCTTCTTTCAAATCCGCAAAGTTTGTTTTCCGAAAGAAGACTTATAATCTTTAGAATTACCCAATAGATTCGAAACCATCGAAATTAACCAGTAAATTTGTTTTTTAAATCGAGATGGATGAGAGATTTTAGAAATCATCTGAAAACTTTCACAAGCTTTTCCTAAATGTAAAGTGACTTAGAAATTTTTT
>NW_020621493.1:0-372 GCF_003573695.1 Papaver somniferum | reverse complement strand
CCAAAAATCCGACCATTGATTGCGTATATACTCTCTTTAATTCGATTATTCCTTGCTGCCAAAAATAACGATAATTTCCATTTTTAAGCCCATGCACGCGTTAGATTTGATCCTGCACACTCTAGTTAGCCTTCTCCACGTCTCAGCACTCTTCCAACGCTAGTAGAACTCCTCCATGCACACAAGAACTTCAATTTTTCTCGTGTTACAGTACACGTGCTATGTTTTGGGCGTGTGAATCATCACGCGTTTTCCAGCCAATTCCGATCGAACCCACTTCCCAAAATGTGTTCCTTAACCTATATCACATCTCTCTATCAAATTTCAGCCATTGAATCGACCCGTAACCCCTTCATTTTTGTGATCAAACTT
>NW_020621492.1:505835-550131 GCF_003573695.1 Papaver somniferum | reverse complement strand
GCCTCATAAATAAGATTTTTCTACTTAGAGAAGTTTCGAGTGTACATTCGAATAATACACACTCGAAAAGACTCGAACGCTATAATTTAGCTCAACAGGTGTCTATTTTTATTGGAAACATGCTAATGATCAGGACATGTTGGTCTATAGACCCACATGATCTTGATATTTTATCCAAATTTTGAAGTCTAGGCCTCATAAACAAGATTTTCTACTTAGAGCAGTTTCGAGTGTACATTCGAATAATACACACTCGAAAAGACTCGAACGCTATAATTTAGCTCAACAGGTGTCTATTTTTATTGGAAACATGCTAATGATCAGGACATGTTGGTCTATAGATCCACATGATCTTGATATTTTATCCAAATTTTGAATTCTAGGCCTCATAAACAAGATTTTCTACTTAGAGCAGTTTTGAGTGTACATTCGAATAATACACACTCGAAAAGACTCGAACGCTATAATTTAGCTCAACAGGTGTCTATTTTTATTGGAAACATGCTAATGATCAGGACATGTTGGTCTATAGACCCACATGATCTTGATATTTTATCCAAATTTTGAAGTCTAGGCCTCATAAACAAGATTTTCTACTTAGAGCAGTTTCGAGTGTACATTCGAATAATACACACTCGAAAAGACTCGAACGCTATAATTTAGCTCAACAGGTGTCTATTTTTATTGGAAACATGCTAATGATCAGGACATGTTGGTCTATAGACCCACATGATCTTGATAATTTAGCCAAATTTTGAAGTCTAGGCCTCATAATCAAGATTTGTCTACTTAGAGCAGTTTCGAATGTACATTCGAAAAATACACACTCGAAATGACTCGAACGCTATAATTTAATTCAAGAGGTGTCTATTTTGATTGAAAACATGCTAATGGTCAGGACATGTTGGTCTATAGACCCACATGATCTTGATATGTTAGCCAAGTTTTGAAAGCTAGGCCTCATAAACACGAATTTTCTACTTACCGCAGTTTCGAGTGTACACTCGAATAATACACACTCGAAAACACTCGAACGCTATAATTTAGCTCAACAAGTGTCTATTTTCATTGGAAAGATGCTAATGATCAGGACATGTTGGTCTATAGACCCAGATGACCTTGATATTTTAGCTAAATTTTGAAGTCTAGTCCTCATAAACAAGATTTGCTTACTTAAAGCAGTTTCGATTGTACATTCGAAAAATACACACTCGAAAAGACTCGAACGCTAATTTAGCTCAACAGGTGTCAATTTTGATTGAAAACATGCTAATTATCAGGACATGTTGGTCTATAGACCCACATGATATTGATATTTTAGCCAAGTTTTGAAGTCTAGGCCTCATAAATAATATTTTCTACTTAGAGAAGTTTCGAGTGTACATTCGAAAAATACACACTCGAAAAGACTCGAATGCTATAATTTAGCTCAACAGGTTTCTATTTTTATTAGAAAGATGCTTATGATCAGGACATGTTGGTCTATAGACCCAGATGATCTTGATATTTTAGCAAAATTTTGAAATCTAGGCCTCATAAACAAGCACTACAAAAAAACTGACCAAAGGCTACTAAAATTTTCCAACAACAGAAAAAATTTAGTTGCTTCACAGTTTAAGACACTAGGAAAGGCAACTGTGGTGGTGTATTGATTTGAGCCACTAAACGGTAAGCAACTATAGTTTCTAAAACCCTTTAGAAATAAGTATGCGCCAACTAAAAAAATGCGCTAGTAGCTTGAGACATTCAACCACTTGGAAAAAAACAACGGCGGGATATTAGTTACCTAACCCTCTATTCAGCCACTAAAATAACACAACTACCAGAAAGCCTAGTTGAATAGAACTTTGGGAACTAACCATGCCAACTACAGTAGGCATATTCATTGAGCTACTTCCAAGAAACAACTTAGGATTCTTAGTAGCTTAACTTAAAGAAGAGATATTAATTTAATAAGGGAATGACTAAGTTGTTGGTGTAGTGAAGCTTTGTCGCTAAGTTCTCTAAGATCAAAATCTAGGCACACATGTTATTGTGATCACATTTGTATAGATGATATTGTTGTTTAGTAATTTAGTAATAAAGTTGTTTAAACACCATGCGTCAGTGCTAAACCAATTTCTAACAATTAACAAGCCAATTGGTACGTAATATCAATATCCAAGAAAATATTAAAATTAGTGGTACGTATATTTGAAATACAGAAAAAAAAATCAGATGGAACATGGGATGGCCTGCTGAGTGCCGGCTGCGGCATTATAACATTTCGGTCCAATATAATTTGAAAGGAATAATAAATAATGCGAAAAAAGTTGCAAGCATACAAAAGAAAATCACTATTTTCACGTTAAGGTTGTAACTTAAATATATAACTTCGCTAAATGTCAGAAGAGTAGAGTACTGGGATAAAAGGCTAATCGATTGGTCTTGCTCATTATTTGTGGATAAAGCTTAAAAAAAAGAACTATTTCATTACGCTAGATTATTAACCAAAAGTCTTATTGAATCCACATATGCATACCAGGTTCCCCATGGAGGAATGCCTTATTCACGGTAGCAACCGCACCTCTGGAGCATTGTTCTTATGGTGCATTCTCCACCATAGCGTGCAAAAACCTCACCTTCCCAAAATGTAGGCTATCAGAATCCCATATCTCCAAGTTCAAAGTCATCGTCTTCGTCAGTGGTGTAAACTGCGTCACTATCAGCTTCCTCCTCCTCCTCCTCTTGTCTTTGGATGGCAGCTATTACTTCTTCATGGCTGATGGTTTCTGGTAGAACATCAGTCCTATCCCAAACCATATTTTCATTGTGATCTTGTTGGGGCACTCGTCTAAGATCGTTGATTGAATAACTTGAATACCATTCTTGATACGCTTCATCAGAACTCGAGTTTTCTGGTGCAATAAGTTCCACTGAATTTTTTTCTGGAATGTTATAAGAGCAGCGAGGTCGTGTTTTTATAACCACTTCCAATTGTCGATTCTTTATGTCCTTCATATAGAAAACCTGTTGTGCTTGGTGCGCTAACGCAAATGGTTCATTCGCATAACAGGTTCTATTGAGATTAACACAAGTAAATCCGTAGCTATCTCTTTTGGAGCCACCTTGATTTGCAACCGGACGCCAATTGCATTTGAAAAAAAGAATTCGTAATTGGTTTAAATAGCGTGCCTCGATAATTTCAGATACCACTCCATAATAATCATTCATATCATCATCTTCACCTTCCCCTCCCTTTATACATACTCCACTATTCTGTGTCTTCCGTCGCATCTCCCACGCTTTTGTATGGAATCTGAACCCGTTGATGATGTATCCGTTGAAAGACGAACACTCTTTATTAGGACCTTGACTCAGCGAATAGAGTTCATCACTCACCATACCATTTTTGTGCAGTTGATATATCTATTCATGTACATATATTCATATATTAGTTCAGGTTATGAAATCCTAAAATATGTATTGTGTTTGAGTATATATAAACGCACTTACTTTGCTGGCAAACCAAAAAGGAACTTCTTCGTTGTGTCTTCTTTCAACGTCAGCATCTCTTATTCCACGCCTTTTTAATTCTTCTCTATGTTCACTGTAAGTGGAATGCTTCATATAGTTAACTACTGAATTGACACAATTTAAAGATTATTGGCCTTAAAAGCAAAACAAAACGTATATACTTCTCGTACGGCTCCACTTCTGCAG
Source organism: Papaver somniferum (assembly GCF_003573695.1). Lineage (NCBI taxonomy): Eukaryota > Viridiplantae > Streptophyta > Magnoliopsida > Ranunculales > Papaveraceae > Papaver > Papaver somniferum. The sequence continues at coordinate 546,429 of NW_020621492.1, read as the reverse complement.
TATTTTGCAGAGCATAAAGTTGGATTTGTTGCATTTCTGAGTCCTCAAGCGTTCCCAAAGTTTCAGCTCCAATGGGCCGACCAGATTGTCTGAAAACGACTAATTTCTCACGTGAGGGTGGTTGTTCATAATCCTCATTCCTTGAGACTCGATTGAATTTTGTATAAGTATTGTTCAAGTATCGCGTAAGCATAGTGAGGCTCTCTTCTATTAAGTATGCTTCAGCCATAGAGCCTTCTGGACATGCTTTATTTCGCACATAAGACTTTAACTTGCAAATTCTTGGAAATCCATAGTGACACCTTAGGTTCTCTCTTTAACCTAAGAAGATTGAAAAAAAATATACCTTACTAAGATGTAGATGAAATTGGATGCAACTCTTCATGTGTTGGGGATCTTTATATAGGCGAACAAATTCACACCAAGCGGGAGCAATCCCGCCCAAAAGATTTTCAATTTTATTTTCATCACGCTCAAAAGTATTTAGGGTTAGCTGAAAAAGAACTTTGGAGATTTCTTCTTTCAGAAAATTTCTCCTAATTAAGAATCTAACTAATTCCCCTTTTTCGCTAACGAACTTTCCCTAATTTGCATCCAGAATATCTCACGAAATTTATTCCCGTTATCTCCGAATTCTCTCTCTGTTGTAAATTTGTTTGGGAAGGCAAATAAAGAACAAGAATGAGGAATATGTCACTCGTGTGATAGGCTAAACCATAAACAAAAAATTTAACATTTTTAATTTTTTTTGAAGCACATTTTCAATTTTATGAGATGGATGGACACGTTCATATCTTTCTTAGTACGTGCATTATTTTTATTAGTGCATTTGATAAGTCCCAATAACAAAAAATTTTACAAGGCCATAGATATCTCCTGGACCAAGACCACCTAAATGATCATCTATTACAATGTATTCCGACATTTGATATTGGCATTGATCGGAAAACATAGTCGAAACTTAAATTCTAAAAGAAGACTTTTGAAGTTTCACGATGACTTCAATTTTCGAACGTTTGCACCAAAATCGGATTAGCTATCCTCATATAATCAGGTTATTTAATTATTATTTATTTGTTGCACAAGGTGTATCTCATGGACCAAGATCACCTAAATGATCATCTATTACAATGTAGTCAACATTTGATTTCTATATTGGTATTGATCAGAAAACATGGTAGAAAATTAAAATCTCACAGACGACTTTTGAAGTTCCTTGGTGACTTCAATTTTTGAACATTTGTACCAAAATCGGACTAATTATCGGATTCTGCAGAAGGTGTATCTCCTGGATCAAGATCACCTAAATGATCATCTATTGCAATGTAATCCAACATTTATTATTAGTATCGATCGGAAAACATGGTCGAAACTTAAAATATCACTGTCAACTTTTGAAGTTCCTCGGTGACTTCAATTTTCGTACGTTTGAACCAAAATCGATTAACTATCCTCATATAATCAGGTTATTTAATTATTACGTACTTATTTTTCGTATAAGGTGTATCTCCTGCAAGATCACCTAAATGACCATCTATTGCAATGTAGTCCAACATTTGATATTGGTATCGATCGGAAAACATGGTCGAAAATTAAAATCTCACAGACGACTTTTGAAGTTCCTTGTTGGTGACTTCAATTTTCGTACGTTTGAACCAAAATCGGATTAACTATCCTCATATAATCTGGTTATTTAATTAGTACTTATTTGTTGCACAAGTTGTATCTCATGGACCAAGATCACCTAAATGATCATCTATTGCAATAGAGTCCAACATTTGATTTCGATATTGGTATCGATCGGAAAACATGGTCGAAAATTAAAATCTCACGGACGACTTTTGAAGTTCCTTAGTGACTTCAATTTTTGAACGTTTGTACCAAAATCGGATTAACTATCGGATTCTGCAGAAGGTCTATCTCCTGGATCAAGATCACCTAAATGATCATCTATTGCAACGTAATCCAACATTTGATCATCTATTACCTCGGTCACTTCAATTTTTGAACGTTTGTACCAAAATCAGATTAATTATCCTCAATTTACAAACAGATCCAAGAAGCAGCATTTTATTTTATTGAGAGTTATTGTTCTTGATCAAAAAATACGAATGGTTTATGTTCAAACTTTGTTATTTCCACATTACATTGAATTGGATGTACTTACCAAACTTCATGGCGGATGATAGATATCATGAACCCTACTAATGGTTGGATGAATAAAAGCAATTTCAAGAACCTCTTATCTTACTCTCTCTGACAGTGTAATAACAATTTCGTTTATCTTGCCACCACAACCTAAAACATAACAAAGGTTTTTCTTTGTATATATTAGATCCTGGCGCATGCGCGATGCCTTTATCATAAACAACCTGGAGTACGTTACGTTTATGACTCAACATATATACTCCATCGGTTTCAGAAATATAGGCCGATTTCACGTACAAATTATATATGAAACAAGTCTATATTTTTGAAAAGAAAGGGTATGAGTTACTACTTTACATCATGTCTATGCATCATACAGATACTAAAAATAAAATTGATTCAAGATAAAAAACTCAAGCTTCAAACATCGTGGTCTGGGCTAGAGACAGATTAATGAATATGTAAGTGGTAGCCTGATAGGGAAGGGATTGGGGTCCATGATTTTTTTTTTACATATTTCTTTTTCTATTTAAATTTGAAAACATTTCACTATATCGTTGTACGGGAGCAATACGTGAAAGAGTAATTTGCAATTGCTCCGAACTTTTTATCTGCCTAATTCTCTTTATGGTGATCAAAACCTAAAAAAAAAAAACCCTAAGCGGACTAATAAAAATAAAAATAAGGCACTGTTGTGTAATCACCGGCTCACGTAGCCAACACATCATAGTCTAAATGAACATACTAAATTAGTATAATACAAAAAAAAAGAGATAAAGAGAGAAATGTGGAACTGTATTACAATGTTTTATATTTATTGCCCTCGACCTCAATTAAGTCGATACATAGAAGGTTCAAGACCTTGACTCGTGTTACTCATGGGATACTAAAGAATCCTTAAGGAATAAAAAGATCGGCTGTGCTAGACACCATGAAGTCACCGCAAGAGAGAAACTCCTGGGATCCACCGGGAGACAATAGGAAGTGGCCTTTTGATTTTTTGTGGGTACCACATTTTTATGTTTCACATGGTGATTTCACCATGAAAAAATCACGGTTAGTCTATATTTATAGAAAAAAAATAAACTCATTTATCTTTATCTTGAGTAAGTGGTATTATCACCAAACTTTCTCTATATAACAGGCGGGCGTGTCCATCACAGCAGCAGAGAGAACCGAGATAAGGAAGGATAAAATTTCGTGAAATATTTTGGCTGAAAATTAGGGAAAGTTCGAGAATTCGTTAGAGAAAAAGGGAAACTTGGTTTCTAGATTTTTGGAAAGAAGATATCGAAGAAAAAAAATTCAATTTTTTCTCAGTTAACCCTAAATTGATTTGAGCGGGATGAAACTCAAACTGAAAATTTTTTGGGCGGGATTATTCGCGGTTGATGTGTATCTGTTCGGCTATATAAAGATCCCTAAAATCATGAAGAGTGCAATCCAATCTCAGCTCCATCTTACGAAGGTGTATTTTCTTTTCAATTTTCTCTTCAAACCCTAAGCTTGATTTTTTGTATCAAAACCTAATTGATTTTTTCTGTATTTTTTTCGACAGGGAACTTATCTAATTTGGGTTGTTGTGTTCTTACTGGTATGTTTCTTTTGAATATTATTCTTGGAAGGAATATCTTCGTGTTTTTTTTCTTCATGTTTTGGGTTAAATTTTTCTTGTTTTGATACTGTCATGAATTGAGTTTTACGCCTCAGTGTTATAACTTGTTCCTTTCATGAATTGAGTTTTGCGAATGGCTGGGTATTAAAAAAATTACTGGTATAATGGATTTCAATATGTATTCTAGTGGTTAAATTGATTTTGTCAACATTTTTAGGATTTATCTTACGGATCAAATGGTTGTTGAATTGTGTGCTTAAATGTATATATCTGTGGATTTGTTATTCTCAATAATTTTTAGGTGTTTTTATTTCATCAGATATGGCTCGATACCTATTTTTTGGGGATTCCGCCTTGCGCCGAAAATACGGTAAATTAAGAATAAACCTTATGATTCAATGAAAGCATAAACTTTCTGTTTGTGTTGTGTGTTGATTAATATGCATGGTTGTTTTCTAGAATCCACTACTAAAAAAAAAAGAACAGAAGCGAAGAGCTAAAGCTTCCTCAACTGCAATTGCAAATCCCATGTACACACGACAGGGAGGAAATCCAAGAAATGTGCAGCAATCTCAATTTATTGGTAACCAATAACCTTTTTTTTTGTATCTAAATCTCCTCTCTTAATAACATTTTCAGTTTTGAACAAGTAAACTGAGTTAGAATTTTACATGTCGTTTTCTGCATAATTTTCAATGACAAGTAATAGTACACAGTGTAGTGTTTGCTGATTGATGCCCAATAGAGTGTCGGGAATTTTTCAAATGTTTCTTGAATTCTGCCTTATAGAACCAATAACCGATGTTGTGTATTGTTAGGTAATTTTAGCAATTAATATATATGCCTTACTTAAATGTCATACTGCAGGAGACAAAAACAAGGAGGGACAAGAACACCAATTGAATGACTTTAGCAGTCGCTTGCAAGCAGCTCAGTCAATGGTGCACGACGGAAATGGAGTTGGAAGAACAGGTCGGGTGCTGCCAAGCCATGCACCGATCGAGTCACCAGTGGATGGAGGAAGGGGAGGTGGAAGAACACGTCCTGTGCTGCCAAGTCGTTCACCAATTGAGTCACATGTGCATGAGAGAAGTAGGGCTGGTGGAATATCATGCGCGGTGCATCCAATGGAATCACCTCTGAACAATGATTTTATGTTAACTCCAAGGATATCCCCTAGAGGTCACCGCACAGGAGTACACAGAAATCTGGAGAAGGAATACAATGGTCTACATAGCCCTATGAGAACTCAAGGTCGCCGTTCTGTACCACCTTCCGCAGAGAATGAAATACAACAACGTTCAAATCAATTGCATAATAATCGAACACAAGCATCTCTTCAGCCATCTCATCGGTCAACACAAAAAGTTATTCAAAGTTCAACATCTCATCAATCACAGCATAATGCTCTTCGAAGTTCATCTTCGCAGCAATCTCGCCGATCACAACAGCGGAACAATCTACATGATTCTTCAGCTGATAACCATAATTTTTCGCAACCCAACCGATCGCGATCAGCGTCTAATTCTCCTGTAGCAAATAATGAAGAAGTTGGCTATTCACTGCAAGATGGTATATTTATGTGAGAGGCATTTTTTTTTAATGTTGTTTTTTTCTGGCTAGCTAATAATTTTCCTGTATGCTATCTTTGGTTTCTTAAATAGGTCGAACACAACGTACCACAAGAAAGAAAACGATTAATCTTGCGGTTGCAAAGAGGGGGAAGGAGAAAGTAAGCGTGTACGTTTTTAAAGAAAAATTTTGTGGTCACTATAGACATGAGCTTATAAACTCTATTGGATCGTGGGTAAGACAAAGGGACAATTGCCCACTAACATATGATAAATTTGATGATATGCCTGAACAGAAGATTGCCCGAGTGATCCAGAATGTCCGGGTATAAATAACTTAATGTTACTTATTTTATTCTTAGTTTAGAATTTTTTTAGTTGCTATCTCTAATAAGTTGTTTTCGGCCATATAGGACCACTTTATTCTCGTTCCTGATGATGAAGTGGCTGTCAAAGTGATCAAAGACGTGATGAGGAATTCCTATAAGGCATACAGGCACAAACTTCGTCTAGCATACATAAAAGCTGGGGGTGATGGGTTCGCTGGATCAGATGGCCATTTGGAGGCTTTGGCACACCCTCCCAAAGATTTCCCCAACAAACGTGATTGGGCTCACATGTGTGAGCACTTCACCACCGATGCGTTCAAGGTATATCTATTTGCTTACTGTTTACATATGATGTTTTTTTTTAAGTCATGGGAGTGGACAATTAGGTATGATATGTGGAACTGGAAAACACTACACAAGTTATCTTTTCTTTTTTGTCTTAAAATTGCACTTCATTATTGGTTTGAAAACAAGAATGCACTGCCAAGGGCACTCTTATGCAGCTGAACTCATTTTTTGCAAACCCTTTCTATCATTTCTTGTTGTATTTTTCGTTTAGAATATAAATTATATGTGGATGTAAAGTAGCTTACATCATATACAAGAGTTTGGTTTTGGTTATGGAAGATTTTCCATAAGGTTATATATATAGATTGAACTTGAAGAGTTGGGGTGGGTGATCTTTTATTAACATTTTGTCTTATATATGTCTGCCTTCTTACACTTAACTTCATATTAACTTACATTTTACCTCATGCGATAGAAAAATTCTGAAAGAGGACGTCTTGCTGCGGCTGCGAAGCAACTCAACGGTATCAACCACAGTAATGGCAACAAAAGTTTCACTAGTATCGAATACGAGTTGGTATATATTATGCCTGCTTCAATTGTTTTATTTAATGATATTGTTTACGAGTCAGATGTGTTTATTACATGATATGTTGTTTTATATGATGATGTTTTCCATTTCAAAGCTGCAAGCCGGAGAGCCTTGTGATCCAGTGACTTTCTTCCGACGAACCCATGATCCTGAAAAGAAAATCAACCCCAAATACAAAGAAATGAGTGTAAGAAATAATCCTTCATTGATGAAACATGTTTGATATGTATCTATTTATAGATTATTATTTACACAATCATGATTTGCACAGATAGAATTGCAAAATTATGCTATGCACTGTTGTGCTCATTCTGCCAAAAGATTAAGTGAATAAACATATGCAGCATTTTTATATCAGAGTTTTGAGTTTCTTATCATCGGTTAAGTGAAAACTGCTCCTGGTAGAATTTTTGTGAATAAGTATGGTTCTTTATTATTGGAATTTTTGTGAATTGTGGCCACATTAAGTACGGTTCTTTATTCTGGAATTCTACTATGTAGTCAGTATTATTTTTTTCCTTCAACCTGCTATTGCCTGCCCAAACTCATTTGAAACTGGTTGACTACTTTGTGATTAATTTGTGTTTTGAATTAATGTGCAGAAAAAAATGAAGGCCATGAAGGAAGCCGCAGATCGGGGAGAAACTAATGACACTCCAGAAGAGATATTTAACAAAGTTCGTAATGCTGGATGTTCGGGTAAACGTCGTCGCAAGGCTCATCCAACTAACTACAGTTTATACCAGAAAAAAGAAGAAGAAATGGCCGAATTGAAAGTAAGAATGGCATCCTTGGAACAAGAAAACAAAAGGCTTAAGAAAGAAACAGGTCCGAACGCGACAAAGAAGTGGTTGAATGAATATCTTGTTAAAAATGGCATGCCGGCTATGGAATTATCATCTGAAGATGAAGCGGAAGATGATGATGAAGATGCTGATGTGCACGGGAGTCAAATTCATGAACATCGAGATGCCTTTGAAGGTAGTGATATGGAAGCTGAAGAGGAGGATGTAGAGGCCTTTGCAGATGGTCAAGAAGAAGGTGACGAGGAGAATCCGGACAGGGAACTCGAAGAGGATGATGAAGAAGAATATTTTGAGGTTTAGATGCATTTATTATTTCTGTTATTTAGAGTCTCTTTTTAGAAAGATCTAGCTTAGATCTTAGAAGAACTTTCTCTTTTTTTTTTTGGTCTTGTGGTCCTGATATCTCGGGTGGGATTACGATATTCTTTATTTTTTGTTTGGAAACTTCTTTGTTTTAACGAATGCTATTAAATAAAAAATTATTTTTAGTATATCTCTTTTTTTAGTATTTATTGTTAATTATAGAAATTAAATTAATATTTATTTATTAATATTTGGTAATGCATTAAATTTGGGAAGTTATTTACGGATGGGCTTTTTTCCGGGCCTGGGTCCGTAGCACCGGTCAAGCCCAGATCATCCCTCTCACCGGTCCATTTGAGATGTTAGTAGCATTACCTATTTAAAATCTAGAGAACTAGTGGCTCTTTAAGTTTAGGAACTCCGAAGTTGGTTTCATGTATGAGTTGGCTACTGTTGTTGCTGCAATGGTAGTAGCTTTTAGCCATTTGGCTACTAGAGACTATTAGAGATACTTTGTATCCTAAAAGATTGGCTACTAAAACTTAGTTGCATATATATTTTTGCAAATGCATGAAATAATTTATCCGTGACCTATTGAACAACCAGACAAGAACTAGTGTCTTAAACCACAACTAGACAAGAACTAGTGTCTTAAACCATTAGGCATATGAAACGACTACTACAAAAGCCAGTGGTTTTATGTTGTTGTCCACTAGATGAATCTCTAAATGCAAAATCTATTAAACAATTAAAAGATAGTTGTTGCCTTAATATTTTCGCTAATAACCTGACGACTACACAAATTAGTGACTTTACCTATTAGGTGACATCTGTCGGCCAACTAGCCAAACTAGTAGCTTTAGACATGGGGACCAACTAACCAGTGTGAACTTGTTGCTTTAAACATAAAACAACACCCTCTTACGCCACTACGCCTGGGCAACTAACATTAATTGCATAAATTGTTAGGCAACTAAAGATTTGAATAGGCCACTACCATTAGTCAAGTAGCCTTTGGTTGGTTTTTTTGTAGTGAAGATTTGCTTACTTAGAGCAGTTTCGAGTGTACATTCGAAAAATACACACTCGAAAAGACTCGAACGCTAATTTATCTCAAGAAGTGTCTATTTTGATTGAAAACATGCTAATTATCAGGACATGTTGGTCTATAGACCCACATGATCTTGATATTTTATCCAAATTTTGAAGTCTAGGCCTCATAAACAAGATTTTCTACTTAGAGCAATTTCGAGTGTACATTCGAATAATACACACTCGAAAAGACTCGAACGCTATAATTTAGCTCAACAGGTGTCTATTTTTATTGGAAACATGCTAATGATCAGGACATGTTGGTCTATAGACCCACATGATCTTGATAATTTATCCAAATTTTGAAGTCTAGGCCTCATAATCAAGATTTGTCTACTTAGAGCAGTTTCGAGTGTACATTCGAAAAATACACACTCGAAAAGACTAGAACGCTATAATTTAGCTCAACAGGTGTCTATTTTTATTGGAAACATGCTAATGATCAGGACATGTTGGTCTATAGACCCACATGATCTTGATATTTTATCCAAATTTTGAAGTCTAGGCCTCATAAACAAGATTTTCTACTTAGAGCAATTTCGAGTGTACATTCGAATAATACACACTCGAAAAGACTCGAACGCTATAATTTAGCTCAACATGTGTCTATTTTTATTGGAAACATGCTAATGATCAGGACATGTTGGTCTATAGATCCACATGATCTTGATATTTTATCCAAATTTTGAAGTCTAGGCCTCATAAACAAGATTTTCTACTTAGAGCAGTTTCGAGTGTACATTCGAATAATACACACTCGAAAAGACTCGAACGCTATAATTTAGCTCAACAGGTGTCTATTTTTATTGGAAACATGCTAATGATCAGGACATGTTGGTCTATAGACCCACATGATCTTGATATTTTATCCAAATTTTTAAGTCTAGGCATCATAAACAAGATTTTCTACTTAGAGCAGTTTCGAGTGTACATTCGAATAATACACACTCAAAAAGACTCGAACGCTATAATTTAGCTCAACAGGTGTCTATTTTTATTGGAAACATGCTAATGATCAGGACATGTTGGTCTATAGACCCACATGATCTTGATAATTTAGCCAAATTTTGAAGTCTAGGCCTCATAAATAAGATTTTCTACTTAGAGAAGTTTCGAGTGTACATTCGAAAAATACACACACGAAAAGACTCGAACGCTATAATTTAGCTCAAGAGGTGTCTATTTTTATTGGAAACATGCTAATGATCAGGACATGTTGGTCTATAGACCAACATAATCTTGATATTTTAGCCAAGTTTTGAAGCCTAGGCCTCATAAGCACGAATTTTCTACTTAGAGCGGTTTCGAGTGTACATTCGAATAATACACAATCGAAAAGACTCGAACGCTATAATTCAGCTCAACAGGTGTCATTTTTATCGGAAACATGCTAATGATCAGGACATGTTGGTCTATAGACCCACATGATCTTAATATTTTAGCCAAATTTTGAAGTCTAGGCCTCATAAATAAGATTTTTCTACTTAGAGAAGTTTCGAGTGTACATTCGAATAATACACACTCGAAAATACTCGAACGCTATAATTTAGCTCAACAGGTGTCTATTTTTATTGGAAACATGCTAATGATCAGGACATGTTGGTCTATGGACCCACATGATCTTGATATTTTATCCAAATTTTGAAGTCTAGGCCTCATAAACAAGATTTTCTACTTAGAGCAGTTTCGAGTGTACATTCGAATAATACACACTCGAAAAGACTCGAACGCTATAATTTAGCTCAACAGGTGTCTATTTTTATTGGAAACATGCTAATGATCAGGACATGTTGGTCTATAGACCCAGATGATCTTGATATTTTAGCTAAATTTTGAAGTCTAGGCCTCATAAACAAGATTTTCTACTCAGAGCAGTTTCGAGTGTACATTCGAAAAATACACACACGAAAAGACTCGAACGCTATAATTAAGCTCAAGAGGTGTCTATTTTTATTGGAAACATGCTAATGATCAGGACATGTCGGTCTATAGACCAACATGATCTTGATATTTTATCCAAATTTTATAGTCTAGGCCTCATAAACAATATTTTCTACTTAGAGCAGTTTCGAGTGTACATTCGAATAATACACACTCGAAAAGACTCGAATGCTATAATTTAGCTCAACAGGTGTCTATTTTTATTGGAAACATGCTAATGATCAGGACATGTTGGTCTATAGACCCACATGATCTTAATATTTTAGCCAAATTTTGAAGTCTAGGCCTCATAAACAAAACTTTTCTACTTAGAGAAGTTTCGAGTGTACATTCGAATAATACACACTCGAAAAGACTCGAACGCTATAATTTAGCTCAACAGGTGTCTATTTTTATTGGAAACATGCTAATGATCAGGACATGTTGGTCTATAGACCCACATGATCTTGATATTTTATCCAAATTTTGAAGTCTAAGCCTCATAAACAAGATTTTCTACTTAGAGCAGTTTCGAGTGTACATTCGAATAATATACACTCGAAAAGACTCGAACGCTATAATTTAGCTCAACAGGTGTCTATTTTTATTGGAAACATGCTAATGATCAGGACATGTTGGTCTATAGACCCACATGATCTTGTTATTTTAGCCAAATTTTGAAGCATAGGCCTCATAAACACGAATTTTCTACTTAGAGCAGTTTCGAGTGTACATTCGAATAATACACAATCGAAAAGACTCGAACGCCATAATTTAGCTCAACAGGTGTCTATTTTTATTGGAAACATGCTAATGATCAGGACATGTTGGTCTATAGACCCACATGATCTTGTTATTTTAGCCAAATTTTGAAGCCTAGGCCTCATAAACACGAATTTTCTACTTAGAGCAGTTTCGAGTGTACATTCGAATAATACACACTCGAAAAGACTCGAACGCTATAATTTAGCTCAACAGGTGTCTATTTTTATTGGAAACATGCTAATGATCAGGACATGTTGGTCTATAGACCCACATGATCTTGTTATTTTAGCCAAATTTTGAAGCCTAGGCCTCATAAACACGAATTTTCTACTTAAAGCAGTTTCGAGTGTACATTCGAATAATACACACTCGAAAAGACTCGAACGCTATAATTTAGCTCAACAAGTGTCTATTTTTATTGGAAAGATGCTAATGATCAGGACATGTTGATCTATAGACCCAGATGACCTTGATATTTTAGCCAAATTTTGAAGTCTAGGCCTCATAAATAAGATTTTTCTACTTAGAGAAGTTTCGAGTGTACATTCGAATAATACACACTCGAAAAGACTCGAACGCTATAATTTAGCTCAACAGGTGTCTATTTTTATTGGAAACATGCTAATGATCAGGACATGTTGGTCTATAGACCCACATGATCTTGTTATTTTATCCAAAATTTGAAGCCTAGGCCTCATAAACACGAATTTTCTACTTAGAGCAGTTTCGAGTGTACATTCGAATAATACACACTCGAAAAGACTCGAACGCTATAATTTAGCTCAACAGGTGTCTATTTTTATTGGAAACATGCTAATGATCAGGACATGTTGGTCTATAGACCCACATGATCTTGTTATTTTAGCCAAATTTTGAAGCCTAGGCCTCATAAACACGAATTTTCTACTTAGAGAAGTTTCGAGTGTACATTCGATTAATACACACTCTAAAAGACTCGAACGCTATAATTTAGTTCAACAGGTGTCTATTTTTATTGGAAACATGCTAATGATCAGGACATGTTGGTCTATAGACCCACATGATCTTGTTATTTTAGCCAAATTTTGAAGCCTAGGCCTCATAAACACGAATTTTCTACTTAGAGCAGTTTCGAGTGTACATTCGAATAATACACACTCGAAAAGACTCGAACGCTATAATTTAGCTCAACATGTGTCTATTTTTATTGGAAAGATTCTAATGATCAGGACATGTTGGTCTATAGACCCAGATGACCTTGATATTTTAGCCAAATTTTGAAGTCTAGGCCTCATAAATAAGATTTTTCTACTTAGAGAAGTTTCGAGTGTACATTCGAATAATACACACTCGAAAAGACTCGAACGCTATAATTTAGCTCAACAGGTGTCTATTTTTATTGGAAACATGCTAATTATCAGGACATGTTGGTCTATAGACCCACATGATCTTGTTATTTTAGCCAAATTTTGAAGCCTAGGCCTCATAAACACGAATTTTCTACTTAGAGCAGTTTCGAGTGTACATTCGAATAATACACACTCGAAAAGACTCGAACGCTATAATTTAGCTCAACAGGTGTCTATTTTTATTGGAAACATGCTAATGATCAGGACATGTTGGTCTATAGACCCACATGATCTTGTTATTTTATGCAAATTTTGAAGCCTAGCCCTCATAAACACGAATTTTCTACTTAGAGCAGTTTCGAGTGTACATTCGAATAATACACAATCGAAAAGACTCGAACGCTATAATTTAGCTCAACAGGTGTCTATTTTTATTGGAAACATGCTAATGATCAGGACATATTGGTCTATAGACCCACATGATCTTGTTATTTTAGCCAAATTTTGAAGCCTAGGCCTCATAAACACGAATTTTCTACTTAGGGCAGTTTCGAGTGTACATTCGAATAATACACACTCGAAAAGACTCGAACGCTATAATTTAGCTCAACAGGTGTCTATTTTTATTGGAAACATGCTAATGATCAGGACATGTTGGTCTATAGACCCACATGATCTTGATATTTTATCCAAATTTTGAAGTCTAGGCCTCATAAACAAGATTTTATACTTAGAGCAGTTTCGAGTGTACATTCGAATAATACACACTCGAAAAGACTCGAACGCTATAATTTAGCTCAACAGGTGTCTATTTTTATTGGAAACATGCTAATGATCAGGACATGTTGGTCTATAGACCCACATGATCTTGATAATTTAGCCAAATTTTGAAGTCTAGGCCTCATAATCAAGATTTGTCTACTTAGAGAAGTTTCGAATGTACATTCGAAAAATACACACTCGAAATGACTCGAACGCTATAATTTAATTCAAGAGGTGTCTATTTTGATTGAAAACATGCTAATGATCAGGACATGTTGGTCTATAGACCCAGATGACCTTGATATTTTAGCTAAATTTTGAAGTCTAGTCCTCATAAACAAGATTTGCTTACTTAAAGCAGTTTCGAGTGTACATTCGAAAAATACACACTCGAAAAGACTCGAACGCTAATTTAGCTCAAGAGGTGTCTATTTTGATTGAAAACATGCTAATTATCAGGACATGTTGGTCTATAGACCCACATGATATTGATATTTTAGCCAAGTTTTGAAGTCTAGGCCTCATAAATAATATTTTCTACTTAGAGAAGTTTCGAGTGTACATTCGAAAAATACACACTCGAAAAGACTCGAATGCTATAATTTAGCTCAACAGGTTTCTATTTTTATTGGAAAGATGCTTATGATCAGGACATGTTGGTCTATAGACCCAGATGATCTTGATATTTTAGCAAAATTTTGAAATCTAGGCCTCATAAACAAGATTTGCTTACTTAGAGCAGTCTCGAGTGTACATTCGAAAAATACACACTCGAAAAGACTCGAACGCTAATTTATCTCAAGAGGTGTCTATTTTGATTGAAAACATGCTAATTATCAGGACATGTTGGTCTATAGACCCACATGATGTTGATATTTTAGCCAAGTTTTGAAGTCTAGGCCTCATAAGTAATATTTTCTACTTAGAGAAGTTTCGAGTGTACATTCGAAAAATACACACTCGAAAAGACTCGAATGCTATAATTTAGCTCAACAGGTGTTTATTTTTATCGGAAACATGCTAATGATCAGGACATGTTGGTCTATAGACCCACATGATCTTAATATTTTAGCCAAATTTTGAAGTCTAGGCCTCATAAATAAGATTTTTCTACTTAGAGAAGTTTCGAGTGTACATTCGAATAATACACACTCGAAAAGACTCGAACGCTATAATTTAGCTCAACAGGTGTCTATTTTTATTGGAAACATGCTAATTATCAGGACATGTTGGTCTATAGACCCACATGATGTTGATATTTTAGCCAAGTTTTGAAGTCTAGGCCTCATAAATAATATTTTCTACTTAGAGAAGTTTCGAGTGTACATTCGAAAAATACACACTCGAAAAGACTCGAATGCTATAATTTAGCTCAACAGGTGTTTATTTTTATCGGAAACATGCTAATGATCAGGACATGTTGGTCTATAGACCCACATGATCTTAATATTTTAGCCAAATTTTGAAGTCTAGGCCTCATAAACAAGATTTTCTACTTAGAGCAGTTTTGAGTGTACATTCGAATAATACACACTCGAAAAGACTCGAACGCTATAATTTAGCTCAACAGGTGTCTATTTTTATTGGAAACATGCTAATGATCAGGACATGTTGGTCTGTAGACCCACATTATCTTGATATTTTATCCAAATTTTGAAGTCTAGGCCTCATAAACAAGATTTTCTACTTAGAGCAGTTTCGAGTGTACATTCGAATAATACACACTCGAAAAGACTCGAACGCTATAATTTAGCTCAACAGGTGTCTATTTTTATTGGAAACATGCTAATGATCAGGACATGTTGGTCTATAGACCCACATTATCTTGATATTTTATCCAAATTTTTAAGTCTAGGCTTCATAAACAAGATTTTCTACTTAGAGCAGTTTCGAGTGTACATTCGAATAATACACACTCGAAAAGACTCGAACGCTATAATTTAGCTCAACAGGTGTCTATTTTTATTGGAAACATGCTAATGATCAGGACATGTTGGTCTATAGACCCACATTATCTTGATATTTTATCCAAATTTTTAAGTCTAGGCCTCATAAACAAGATTTTCTACTTAGAGCAGTTTCGAGTGTACATTCGAATAATACACACTCGAAAAGACTCGAACGCTATAATTTAGCTCAACAGGTGTCTATTTTTATTGGAAACATGCTAATGATCAGGACATGTTGGTCTATAGACCCACATGATCTTGATAATTTAGCCAAATTTTGAAGTCTAGGCCTCATAATCAAGATTTGTCTACTTAGAGCAGTTTCGAATGTACATTCGAAAAATACACACTCGAAATGACTCGAACGCTATAATTTAATTCAAGAGGTGTCTATTTTGATTGAAAACATGCTAATGATCAGGACATGTTGGTCTATAGACCCACATTATCTTGATATGTTAGCCAAGTTTTGAAAGCTAGGCCTCATAAACACGAATTTTCTACTTACCGCAGTTTCGAGTGTACATTCGAATAATACACACTCGAAAAGACTCGAACGCTATAATTTAGCTCAACAGGTGTCTATTTTTATTGGAAACATGCTAATGATCAGGACATGTTGGTCTATAGACCCACATGATCTTGATAATTTAGCCAAATTTTGAAGTCTAGGCCTCATAATCAAGATTTGTCTACTTAGAGCAGTTTCGAATGTACATTCGAAAAATACACACTCGAAATGACTCGAACGCTATAATTTAATTCAAGAGCTGTCTATTTTGATTGAAAACATGCTAATGACAGGACATGTTGGTCTATAGACCCACATGATCTTGATATGTTAGCCAAGTTTTGAAAGCTAGGCCTCATAAACACGAATTTTCTACTTACCGCAGTTTCGAGTGTACATTCGAATCATACACACTCGAAAACACTCGAACGCTATAATTTAGCTCAACAAGTGTCTATTTTCATTGGAAAGATGCTAATGATCAGGACATGTTGGTCTATAGACCCAGATGACCTTGATATTTTAGCAAAATTTTGAAGTCTAGTCCTCATAAACAAGATTTGCTTACTTAAAGCAGTTTCGAGTGTACATTCGAAAAATACACACTCGAAAACACTCGAACGCTAATTTAGCTCAACAGGTGTCAATTTTGATTGAAAACATGCTAATTATCAGGACATGTTGGTCTATAGACCCACATGATATTGATATTTTAGCCAAGTTTTGAAGTCTAGGCCTCATAAATAATATTTTCTACTTAGAGAAGTTTCGAGTGTACATTCGAAAAATACACACTCGAAAAGACTCGAATGCTATAATTTAGCTCAACAGGTTTCTATTTTTATTGGAAAGATGCTTATGATCAGGACATGTTGGTCTATAGACCCAGATGATCTTGATATTTTAGCAAAATTTTGAAATCTAGGCCTCATAAACAAGATTTGCTTACTTAGAGCAGTTTCGAGTGTACATTCGAAAAATACACACTCGAAAAGACTCGAACGCTAATTTATCTCAAGAGGTGTCTATTTTGATTGAAAACATGCTAATTATCAGGACATGTTGGTCTATAGACCCACATGATGTTGATATTTTAGCCAAGTTTTGAAGTCTAGGCCTCATAAATAATATTTTCTACTTAGAGAAGTTTCGAGTGTACATTCGAAAAATACACACTCGAAAAGACTCGAATGCTATAAATTAGCTCAACAGGTGTTTATTTTTATCGGAAACATGCTAATGATCAGGACATGTTGGTCTATAGACCCACATGATCTTAATATTTTAGCCAAATTTTGAAGTCTAAGCCTCATAAATAAGATTTTTCTACTTAGAGAAGTTTCGAGTGTACATTCGAATAATACACACTCGAAAAGACTCGAACGCTATAATTTAGCTCAACAGGTGTCTATTTTTATTGGAAACATGCTAATGATCAGGACATGTTGGTCTATAGACCCACATGATCTTGATATTTTATCCAAATTTTGAAGTCTAGGCCTCATAAACAAGATTTTCTACTTAGAGCAGTTTCGAGTGTACATTCGAATAATACACACTCGAAAAGACTCGAACGCTATAATTTAGCTCAACAGGTGTCTATTTTTATTGGAAACATGCTAATGATCAGGACATGTTGGTCTATAGATCCACATGATCTTGATATTTTATCCAAATTTTGAATTCTAGGCCTCATAAACAAGATTTTCTACTTAGAGCAGTTTCGAGTGTACATTCGAATAATACACACTCGAAAAGACTCGAACGCTATAATTTAGCTCAACAGGTGTCTATTTTTATTGGAAACATGCTAATGATCAGGACATGTTGGTCTATAGACCCACATGATCTTTATATTTTATCCAAATTTTGAAGTCTAGGCCTCATAAACAAGATTTTCTACTTAGAGCAGTTTCGAGTGTACATTCGAATAATACACACTCGAAAAGACTCGAACGCTATAATTTAGCTCAACAGGTGTCTATTTTTATTGGAAACATGCTAATGATCAGGACATGTTGGTCTATAGATCCGCATGATCTTGATATTTTATCCAAATTTTGAAGTCTAGGCCTCATAAACAAGATTTTCTACTTAGAGCAGTTTCGAGTGTACATTCGAATAATACACACTCGAAAAGACTCGAACGCTATAATTTAGCTCAACAGGTGTCTATTTTTATTGGAAACATGCTAATGATCAGGACATGTTGGTCTATAGATCCACATGATCTTGATATTTTATCCAAATTTTGATGTCTAGGCCTCATAAACAAGATTTTCTACTTAGAGCAGTTTCGAGTGTACATTCGAATAATACACACTCGAAAAGACTCGAACGCTATAATTTAGCTCAACAGGTGTCTATTTTTATTGGAAACATGCTAATGATCAGGACATGTTGGTCTATAGATCCACATGATCTTGATATTTATCCAAATTTTGAATTCTAGGCCTCATAAACAAGATTTTCTACTTAGAGCAGTTTCGAGTGTACATTCGAATAATACACACTCGAAAAGACTCGAACGCTATAATTTAGCTCAACAGGTGTCTATTTTTATTGGAAACATGCTAATGATCAGGACATGTTGGTCTATAGACCCACATGATCTTGATATTTTATCCAAATTTTGAAGTCTAGGCCTCATAAACAAGATTTTATACTTAGAGCAGTTTCGAGTGTACATTCGAATAATACACACTCGAAAAGACTCGAACGCTATAATTTAGCTCAACAGGTGTCTATTTTTATTGGAAACATGCTAATGATCAGGACATGTTGGTCTATAGACCCACATGATCTTGATAATTTAGCCAAATTTTGAAGTCTAGGCCTCATAATCAAGATTTGTCTACTTAGAACAGTTTCGAATGTACATTCGAAAAATACACACTCGAAATGACTCGAACGCTATAATTTAATTCAAGAGGTGTCTATTTTGATTGAAAACATGCTAATGATCAGGACATGTTGGTCTATAGACCCACATGATCTTGATATGTTAGCCAAGTTTTGAAAGCTAGGCCTCATAAACACGAATTTTCTACTTACCGCAGTTTCGAGTGTACATTCGAATAATACACACTCGAAAACACTCGAACGCTATAATTTAGCTCAACAAGTGTCTATTTTCATTGGAAAGATGCTAATGATCAGGACATGTTGGTCTATAGACCCAGATGACCTTGATATTTTAGCAAAATTTTGAAGTCTAGTCCTCATAAACAAGATTTGCTTACTTAAAGCAGTTTCGAGTGTACATTCGAAAAATACACACTCGAAAAGACTCGAACGCTAATTTAGCTCAACAGGTGTCAATTTTGATTGAAAACATGCTAATTATCAGGACATGTTGGTCTATAGACCCACATGATATTGATATTTTAGCCAAGTTTTGAAGTCTAGGCCTCATAAATAATATTTTCTACTTAGAGAAGTTTCGAGTGTACATTCGAAAAATACACACTCGAAAAGACTCGAATGCTATAATTTAGCTCAACAGGTTTCTATTTTTATTGGAAAGATGCTTATGATCAGGACATGTTGGTCTATAGACCCAGATGATCTTGATATTTTAGCAAAATTTTGAAATCTAGGCCTCATAAACAAGATTTGCTTACTTAGAGCAGTTTCGAGTGTACATTCGAAAAATACACACTCGAAAAGACTCGAACGCTAATTTATCTCAAGAAGTGTCTATTTTGATTGAAAACATGCTAATTATCAGGACATGTTGATCTATAGACCCACATGATGTTGATATTTTAGCCAAGTTTTGAAGTCTAGGCCTCATAAATAATATTTTCTTCTTAGAGAAGTTTCGAGTGTACATTCGAAAAATACACACTCGAAAAGACTCGAATGCTATAATTTAGCTCAACAGGTGTCTATTTTTATCGGAAACATGCTAATGATCAGGACATGTTGGTCTATAGACCCACATGATCTTAATGTTTTAGCCAAATTTTGAAGTCTAGGCCTCATAAACAAGATTTTTCTACTTAGAGAAGTTTCGAGTGTACATTCGAATAATACACACTCGAAAAGACTCGAACGCTATAATTTAGCTCAATAGGTGTCTATTTTTATTGGAAACATGCTAATGATCAGGACATGTTGGTCTATAGACCCACATGATCTTGATATTTTATCCAAATTTTGAAGTATAGGCCTCATAAACAAGATTTTCTACTTAGAGAAGTTTCGAGTGTACATTCGAATAATACACACTCGAAAAGACTCGAACGCTATAATTTAGCTCAACAGATGTCTATTTTTACTGGAAACATGCTAATGATCAGGACATGTTGGTCTATAGACCCACATGATCTTGATATTTTATCCAAATTTTGAAGTCTAGGCCTCATAAACAAGATTTTCTACTTAGAGAAGTTTCGAGTGTACATTCGAATAATACACACTCGAAAAGACTCGAACGCTATAATTTAGCTCAACAGGTGTCTATTTTTATTGGAAACATGCTAATGATCAGGACATGTTGGTCTATAGACCCACATGATCTTGATATTTTATCCAAATTTTGAAGTCTAGGCCTCATAAACAAGATTTTTCTACTTAGAGAAGTTTCAAGTGTACATTCGAATAATACACACTCGAAAAGACTCGAACGCTATAATTTAGCTCAACAGGTGTCTATTTTTATTGGAAACATGCTAATGATCAGGACATGTTGGTATATAGACCCACATGATCTTGTTATTTTAGCCAAATTTTGAAGCCTAGGCCTCATAAACACGAATTTTCTACTTAGAGCAGTTTCGAGTGTACATTCGAATAATACACACTCGAAAAGACTCGAACGCTATAATTTAGCTCAACAGGTGTCTATTTTTATTGGAAACATGCTAATGATCAGGACATGTTGGTCTATAGACCCACATGATCTTGATATTTTATCCAAATTTTGAAGTCTAGGCCTCATAAACAAGATTTTCTACTTAGAGAAGTTTCGAGTGTACATTCGAATAATACACACTCGAAAAGACTCGAACGCTATAATTTATTCAAGAGGTGTCTATTTTGATTGAAAACATGCTAATGATCGGGACATGTTGGTCTATAGACCCACATGATCTTGATATATTAGCCAAGATTTGAAGGCTAGGCCTCATAAACAAGAATTTTCTACTTACCGCAGTTTCGAGTGTACATTCGAATAATACACACTCGAAAAGACTCGAACGCTATAATTTAGCTCAACAAGTGTCTATTTTTATTGGAAAGATGCTAATGATCAGGACATGTTGGTCTATAGACCCAGATGACCTTGATATTTTAGCCAAATTTTGAAGTCTAGGCCTCATAAATAAGATTTTTCTACTTAGAGAAGTTTCGATTGTACATTCGAATAATACACACTCGAAAAGACTCGAACGCTATAATTTAATTCAAGAGGTGTCTATTTTGATTGAAAACATGCTAATGATCAGGACATGTTGGTCTATAGACCCACATGATCTTGATATTTTATCCAAATTTTGAAGTCTAGGCCTCATAAACAAGATTTTCTACTTAGAGCAGTTTCGAGTGTACATTCGAATAATACACACTCGAAAAGACTCGAACGCTATAATTTAGCTCAACAAGTGTCTATTTTTATTAGAAACATGCTAATTATCAGGACATGTTGGTCTATAGACCCACATGATCTTGATATTTTATCCAAATTTTGAAGTCTAAGCCTCATAAACAAGATTTTCTACTTAGAGAAGTTTCGAGTGTACATTCGAATAATACACACTCAAAAGACTCGAACACTATAATTTAGCTCAACAGGTCTATTTTTATTGGAAACATGCTAATGATCAGGACATGTTGGTCTATAGACCCACATGATCTTGATATTTTATCCAAATTTTGAAGTCTAGGCCTCATAAACAAGATTTTCTACTTAGAGCAGTTTCGAGTGTACATTCGAATAATACACACTCGAAAAGACTCGAACGCTATAATTTAGCTCAACAGGTGTTTATTTTAATTGGAAACATGCTAATGATCATGACATGTTGGTCTATAGACCCACATGATCTTGATATTTTATCCAAATTTTGAAGTCTAGGCCTCATAAACAAGATTTTCTACTTAGAGCAGTTTCGAGTGTACATTCGAATAATACACACTCGAAAAGACTCGAACGCTATAATTTAGCTCAACAGGTGTCTATTTTTATTTGAAACATGCAAATGATCAGGACATTTTGGTCTATAGACCCACATGATCTTGATAATTTAGCCAAATTTTGAAGTCTAGGCATCATAAATAAGATTTTCTACTTAGAGAAGTTTCGAGTGTACATTCGAAAATATACACACGAAAAGACTCGAACGCTATAATTTAGCTCAAGAGGTGTCTATTTTTATTGGAAACATGCTAATGATCAGGACATGTTGGTCTATAGACCCACATGATCTTAATATTTTAGCCAAATTTTGAAGTCTAGGCCTCATAAACAAGATTTTTATACTTAAAGCAGTTTCGAGTGTACATTCGAATAATACACAGTCGAAAAGACTCGAACGCTATAATTCAGCTCAACAGGTGTCTATTTTTATCGGAAACATGCTAATGATCAGGACATGTTGGTCTATAGACCCACATGATCTTAATATTTTAGCCAAATTTTGAAGTCTAGGCCTCATAAATAAGATTTTCTACTTAGAGAAGTTTCGAGTGTACATTCGAAAAATACACACACGAAAAGACTCGAACGCTATAATTTAGCTCAAGAGGTGTCTATTTTTATTGGAAACATGCTAATGATCAGGACATGTTGGTCTATAGACCCACATGATCTTGATATTTTATCCAAATTTTGAAGTCCAGGCCTCATAAACAAGATTTTCTACTTAGAGCAGTTTCGAGTGTACATTCGAATAATACACACTCGAAAAGACTCGAACGCTATAATTTAGCTCAAGAGGTGTCTATTTTTATTGGAAACATGCTAATGATCAGGACATGTTGGTCTATAGACCCACATGATCTTGCTATTTTAGCCTAATTTTGAAGTCTAGGCCTCATAAATAAGATTTTTCTACTTAGAGAAGTTTCGAGTGTACATTCGAAAAATACACACTCGAAAAGACTCGAACGCTATAATTTAGCTCAACAGGTGTCTATTTTTATTGGAAACATGCTAATGATCAGGACATGTTGGTCTATAGACCCACATGATCTTGATATTTTATCCAAATTTTGAAGTCTAGGCCTCATAAACAAGATATTTCTACTTAGAGAAGTTTCGAGTGTACATTCGAATAATACACACTCGAAAAGACTCGAACGCTATAATTTAGCTCAACAGGTGTCTATTTTTATTGGAAACATGCTAATGATCAGGACATGTTGGTCTATAGACCCACATGATCTTGATATTTTATCCAAATTTTGAAGTCTAGGCCTCATAAACAAGATTTTCTACTAAGAGCAGTTTCGAGTGTACATTCGAATAAAACACACTCGAAAAGACTCGAACGCTATAATTTAGCTCAACAGGTGTCTATTTTTATTGGAAACATGCTAATGATCAGGACATGTTGGTCTATAGACCCACATGATCTTGATAATTTAGCCAAATTTTGAAGTCTAGGCCTCATAAATAAGATTTTCTACTTAGAGAAGTTTCGAGTGTACATTCGAAAAATACACACACGAAAAGACTCGAACGCTATAATTTAGCTCAAGAGGTGTCTATTTTTATTGGAAACATGCTAATGATCAGGACATGTTGGTCTATAGACCCACATGATCTTGATATTTTATCCAAATTTTGAAGTCTAGGCCTCATAAACAAGATTTTCTACTAAGAGCAGTTTCGAGTGTACATTCGAATAATACACACTCGAAAAGACTCGAACGCTATAATTTAGCTCAACAGGTGTCTATTTTTATTGGAAACATGCTAATGATCAGGACATGTTGGTCTATAGACCCACATGATCTTGATATTTTATCCAAATTTTGAAGTCTAGGCCTCTTAAACAAGATTTTCTACTTAGAGAAGTTTCGAGTGTACATTCGAATAATACACACTCAAAAAGACTCGAACGCTATAATTTAGCTCAACAGGTGTCTATTTTTATTGGAAACATGCTAATGATCAGGACATGTTGGTCTATAGACCCACATGATCTTGATAATTTAGCCAAATTTTGAAGTCTATGCCTCATAAATAAGATTTTCTACTTAGAGAAGTTTCGAGTGTACATTCGAATAATACACACTCGAAAAGACTCGAACGCTATAATTTAGCTCAACAGGTGTCTATTTTTATTGGAAACATGCTAATGATCAGGACATGTTGGTCTATAGACCCACATGATCTTGATATTTTATCCAAATTTTGAAGTCTAGGCCTCTTAAACAATATTTTCTGCTTAGAGCAGTTTCGAGTGTACATTCGAATAATACACACTCGAAAAGACTCGAACGCTATAATTTAGCTCAACAGGTGTCTATTTTTATTGGAAACATGCTAATGATCATGACATGTTGGTCTATAGACCCACATGATCTTGATATTTTATCCAAATTTTGAAGTCTAGGCCTCATAAACAAAATTTTCTACTTAGAGCAGTTTCGAGTGTACATTCCAATAATACAAACTCGAAAAGACTCGAACGCTATAATTTAGCTCAACAGGTGTCTCTTTTTATTGGAAACATGCTAATGATCAGGACATGTTGGTTTATAGACCCACATGATCTTGATAATTTGGCCAAATTTTGAAGTCTAGGCCTCATAAATAAGATTTTCTACTTAGAGAAGTTTCGAGTGTACATTCGAAAAATACACACACGAAAAGACTCGAACGCTATAATTTAGCTCAAGAGGTGTCTATTTTTATTGGAAACATGCTAATGATCAGGACATGTTGGTCTATAGACCCACATGATCTTGATATTTTATCCAAATTTTGAAGTCTAGGCCTCATAAACAAGATTTTCTACTTAGAGCAGTTTCGAGTGTACATTCGAATAATACACCCTCAAAAAGACTCGAACGCTATAATTTAGCTCAACAAGTATCTATTTTTATCGGAAACATGCTAATGATCAGGACATGTTGGTCTATAGACCCACATGATCTTGATATTTTAGCCAAGTTTTGAAGCCTAGGCCTCATAAACACGAATTTTCTACTTAGAGCAGTTTCGAGTGTACATTCGAATAATACACAATCGAAAAGACTCGAACGCTATAATTTAGCTCAACAGGTGTCTATATTTATGGGAAACATGCTAATGATCAGGACATGTTGGTCTATAGACCCACATGATCTTGATAATTTAGCCAAATTTTGAAGTCTAGGCCTCATAAATAAGATTTTTCTACTTAGAGAAGTTTCGAGTGTACATTCGAATAATACACACTCGAAAAGACTCGAACGCTAATTTAGCTCAAGAGGTGTCTATTTTGATTGAAGACATGCTAATTATCAGGACATGTTGGTCTATAGACCCACATGATGTTGATATTTTAGCCAAGTTTTGAAGTCTAGGCCTCATAAATAATATTTTCTACTTAGAGCAGTTTCGAGTGTACATTCGAATAATACACAATCGAAAAGACTCGAACGCTATAATTCAGCTCAACAGGTGTCTATTTTTATCGGAAACATGCTAATGATCAGGACATGTTGGTCTATAGACCCACATGATCTTGATATTTTAGCCAAGTTTTGAAGCCTAGGCCTCATAAACACGAATTTTCTACTTACCGCAGTTTCGAGTGTACATTCGAATAATACACACTCGAAAACACTCGAACGCTATAATTTAGCTCAACAAGTGTCTATTTTTATTGGAAAGATGCTAATGATCAGGACATGTTGGTCTATAGACCCAGATGACCTTGATATTTTAGCTAAATTTTGAAGTCTAGTCCTCATAAACAAGATTTGCTTACTTAGAGCAGTTTCGAGTGTACATTCGAAAAATACACACTCGAAAAGACTCGAACGCTAATTTAGCTCAAGAGGTGTCTATTTTGATTGAAAACATGCTAATTATCAGGACATGTTGGTCTATAGACCTACATGATGTTGATATTTTAGCCAAGTTTTGAAGTCTAGGCCTCATAAATAATATTTTCTACTTAGAGAAGTTTCGAGTGTACATCCGAAAAATACACACTCGAAAAGACTCGAATGCTATAATTTAGCTCAACAGGTGTCTATTTTTATCGGAAACATGCTAATGATCAGGACATGTTGGTCTATAGACCCACATGATCTTAATATTTTATCCAAATTTTGAAGTCTAGGCATCATAAACAAGATTTTATACTTAGAGCAGTTTCGAGTGTACATTCGAATAATACACACTCGAAAAGACTCGAACGCTATAATTTAGCTCAACAGGTGTCTATTTTTATTAGAAACATGCTAATGATCAGGACATGTTGGTCTATAGATCCACATGATCTTGATATTTTATCCAAATTTTGAAGTCTAGGCCTCATAAACAAGATTTTCTACTTAGAGCAGTTTCGAGTGTACATTCGAATAATACACACTCGAAAAGACTCGAACGCTATAATTTAGCTCAACAGGTGTCTATTTTTATTGCAAACATGCTAATGATCAGGACATGTTGGTCTATAGACCCACATGATCTTGATATTTTATCCAAATTTTGAAGTCTATGCCTCATGAACAAGATTTTCTACTTAGAGCAGTTTCGAGTGTACATTCGAATAATACACACTCGAAAAGACTCGAACGCTATAATTTAGCTCAACAAGTGTCTATTTTTATTGGAAACATGCTAATGATCAGGACATGTTGGTCTATAGACCCACATGATCTTGATAATTTAGCCAAATTTTGAAGTCTAGGCCTTATAAATAAAATTTTCTACTTAGAGAAGTTTCGAGTGTACATTCGAAAAATACACACACGAAAAGACTCGAACGCTATAATTTAGCTCAAGAGGTGTCTATATTGATTGGAAACATGCTAATGATCAGGACATGTTGGTCTATAGACCAACATAATCTTGATATTTTAGCCAAGTTTTGAATCCTAGGCCTCATAAACACGAATTTTCTACTTAGAGCAGTTTCGAGAGTACATTCGAATAATACACAATCGAAAAGACTCGAACGCTATTATTCAGCTAAACAGGTGTCTATTTTTATCGGAAACATGCTAATGATCAGGACATGTTGGTCTATAGACCCACATGATCTTAATATTTTAGCCAAATTTTGAAGTCTAGGCCTCATAAATAAGATTTTTCTACTTAGAGAAGTTTCGAGTGTACATTCGAATAATACACACTCGAAAATACTCGAACGCTATAATTTAGCTCAACAGGTGTCTATTTTTATTGGAAACATGCTAATGATCAGGACATGTTGTTCTATGGACCCACATGATCTTGATATTTTATCCAAATTTTGAACTCTAGGCCTCATAAACAAGATTTTCTACTTAGAGCAGTTTCGAGTGTACATTCGAATAATACACAGTCGAAAAGACTCGAACTCTATAATTTAGCTCAACAGGTGTCTATTTTTATTGGAAACATGCTAATGATCAGGACATGTTGGTCTATAGACCCACATGATCTTAATATTTTAGCCAAATTTTGAAGTCTAGGCCTCATAAATAAGATTTTTCTACTTAGAGAAGTTTCGAGTGTACATTCGAATAATACACACTCGAAAAGACTCGAACGCTATAATATAGCTCATCAGGTCTCTATTTTTATTGGAAACATGCTAATGATCAGGACATGTTGGTCTATGGACCCACATGATCTTGATATTTTATCCAAATTTTGAAGTCCAGGCCTCATAAACAAGATTTTCTACTTAGAGCAGTTTCGAGTGTACATTCGAATAATACACACTCGAAAAGACTCGAACGCTATAATTTAGCTCAACAGGTGTCTATTTTTATTGGAAACATGCTAATGATCAGGACATGTTGGTCTATAGACCCACATGATCTTGATATTTTATTCAAATTTTGAAGTCTAGGCCTATTAAACAAGATTTTCTACTTAGAGAAGTTTCGAGTGTACATTCGAATAATACACACTCGAAAAGACTCGAACGCTATAATTTAGCTCAACAGGTGTCTATTTTTATTGGAAACATGCTAATGATCAGGATATGTTGGTCTATAGACCCACATGATCTTGATATTTTATCCAAATTTTGAAGTCCAGGCCTCATAAACAAGATTTTCTACTTAGAGCAGTTTCGAGTGTACATTCGAATAATACACACTCGAAAAGACTCGAACGCTATAATTTAGCTCAAGAGGTGTCTATTTTTATTGGAAACATGCTAATGATCAGGACATGTTGGTCTATAGAACCACATGATCTTAATATTTTAGCCAAATTTTGAAGTCTAGGCCTCATAAACAAGATTTTTCTACTTAGAGAAGTTTCGAGTGTACATTCGAATAATACACACTCGAAAAGACTCGAACGCTATAATTTAGCTCAACAGGTGTCTATTTTTATTGGAAACATGCTAATGATCAGGATATGTTGGTCTATAGACCCACATGATCTTGATATTTTATCCAAATTTTGAAGTCCAGGCCTCATAAACAAGATTTTCTACTTAGAGCAGTTTCGAGTGTACATTCGAATAATACACACTCGAAAAGACTCGAACGCTATAATTTAGCTCAAGAGGTGTCTATTTTTATTGGAAACATGCTAATGATCAAGACATGTTGGTCTATAGACCCACATGATCTTGCTATTTTATCCAAATTTTGACGTCTAGGCCTCATAAATAAGATTTTCTACTTAGAGAAGTTTCGAGTGTACAATCGAAAAATACACACTCGAAAAGACTCGAACGCTATAATTTAGCTCAAGAGGTGTCTATTTTTATTGAAACATGCTAATGATCAGGACATGTTGGTCTATAGACCAACATAATCTTGATATTTTAGCCAAGTTTTGAAGCCTAGGCCTCATAAACACGAATTTTCTACTTAGAGCAGTTTCGAGTGTACATTCGAATAATACACAATCGAAAAGACTCGAACGCTATAATTCAGCTCAACAGCTGTCTATTTTTATCGGAAACATGCTAATGATCAGGACATGTTGGTCTATAGACCCACATGATCTTAATATTTTATCCAAATTTTGAAGTCGAGGCCTCATAACTAAGATTTTTCTACTTAGAGAAGTTTCGAGTGTACATTCGAATAATACACACTCAAAAAGACTCGAACGCTATAATTTAGCTCAACAGGTGTCTATTTTTATTGGAAACATGCTAATGATCAGGACATGTTGGTCTATAGACCCACATGATCTTGATAATTTAGCCAAATTTTGAAGTCTAGGCCTCATAAATAAGATTTTCTACTTAGAGAAGTTTCGAGTGTACATTCGAAAAATACACACACGAAAAGACTCGAACGCTATAATTTAGCTCAAGAGGTGTCTATTTTTATTGGAAACATGCTAATGATCAGGACATGTTGGTCTATAGACCAACATAATCTTGATATTTTAGCCAAGTTTTGAAGCCTAGGCCTCATAAACACGAATTTTCTACTTAGAGCAGTTTCGAGAGTACATTCGAATAATACACAATCGAAAAGACTCGAACGCTATTATTCAGCTCAACAGGTGTCTATTTTTATCGGAAACATGCTAATGATCAGGACATGTTGGTCTATAAACCCACATGATCTTAATATTTTAGCCAAATTTTGAAGTCTAGGCCTCATAAATAAGATTTTTCTACTTAGAGAAGTTTCAAGTGTACATTCGAATAATACACACTCGAAAAGACTCGAACGCTATAATTTAGCTCAACAGGTGTCTATTTTTATTGGAAACATGCTAATGATCATGACATGTTGGTCTATAGACCCACATGATCTTGATATTTTATCCAAATTTTGAAGTCTAGGCCTCATAAACAAGATTTTATACTTAGAGCAGTTTCGAGTGTACATTCGAATAATACACACTCGAAAAGACTCGAACGCTATAATTTAGCTCAACAGGTGTCTATTTTTATTGGAAACATGCTAATGAACAGGACATGTTGGTCTATAGACCCACATGATCTTGATAATTTAGCCAAATTTTGAAGTCTAGGCCTTATAAATAAGATTTTCTACTTAGAGAATTTTCGAGTGTACATTCGAAAAATACACACACGAAAAGACTCGAACGCTATAATTTAGCTCAAGAGGTGTCTATATTGATTGGAAACATGCTAATGATCAGGACATGTTGGTCTATAGACCAACATAATCTTGATATTTTAGCCAAGTTTTGAAGCCTAGGCCTCATAAACACGAATTTTCTACTTAGAGCAGTTTCGAGAGTACATTCGAATAATACACAATCGAAAAGACTCGAACGCTATTATTCAGCTCAACAGGTGTCTATTTTTATCGGAAATATGCTAATGATCAGGACATGTTGGTCTATAAACCCACATGATCTTAATATTTTAGCCAAATTTTGAAGTCTAGGCCTCATAAATAAGATTTTTCTACTTAGAGAAGTTTTGAGTGTACATTCGAATAATACACACTCGAAAAGACTCGAACGCTATAATTTAGCTCAACAGGTGTCTATTTTTATTGGAAACATGCTAATGATCAGGAAATGTTGTTCTATAGACCCACATGATCTTGATATTTTATCCAAATTTTTAAGTCTAGGCCTCATAAACAAGATTTTCTACTTAGAGCAGTTTCGAGTGTACATTCGAATAATACACTTTCGAAAAGACTCGAACTCTATAATTTAGCTCAACAGGTGTCTATTTTTATTGGAAACATGCTAATGATCAGGACATGTTGGTCTATAGACCCACATGATCTTGATATTTTATCCAAATTTTGAAGTCTAGGCCTCATAAACAAGATTTTCTACTTAGAGCAGTTTCGAGTGTACATTCGAATAATACACACTCGAAAAGACTCGAATGCTATAATTTAGCTCAACATGTGTCTATTTTTATTGGAAACATGCTAATGATCAGGACATGTTGGTCTATAGACCCAGATGATCTTGATAATTTAGCCAAATTTTGAAGTCTAGGCCTCATAAATAAGATTTTCTACTTAGAGAAGTTTTGAGTGTACATTAAAAAAATACACACCCAAAAAGACTCGAACGCTATAATTTAGCTCAAGAGGTGTCTATTTTTATTGGAAACATGCTAATGATCAGGACATGTTGGTCTATAGATTCACATGATGTTGATATTTTAGCCAAGTTTTGAAGTCTAGGCCTCATAAACAATATTTTCTACTTAGATAAGTTTCGAGTGTACATTCGAAAAATACACACTCGAAAAGACTCGAATACCATAATTTAGCTCAACAGGTGTCTATTTTTATCGAAAACATGCTAATGATCAGGACATGTTGGTATATAGACCCACATGATCTTAATATTTTAGCCAAATTTTGAAGTCTAGGCCTCATAAACAAGATTTTTCTACTTAGAGAAGTTTCGAGTGTACATTCGAATAATACACACTCGAAAAGACTCGAACGCTATAATTTAGCTCAACAGGTGTCTATTTTTATTGGAAACATGCTAATGATCAGGACATGTTGGTCTATAGACCCACATGATCTTGATATTTTATCCAAATTTTGAAGTCTAGGCCTCATAAACAAGATTTTCTACTTAGAGCAGTTTCGAGTGTACATTCGAATAATACACACTCGAAAATACTCGAACGCTATAATTTAGCTCAACAGGTGTCTATTTTTATTGGAAACATGCTAATGATCAGGACATGTTGGTCTATAGACCCACATGATCTTGATAATTTAGCCAAATTTTGAAGTCTAGGCCTTATAAATAAGATTTTCTACTTAGAGAAGTTTCGAGTGTACATTCGAAAAATACACATTCGAAAAGACTCGAACGCTATAATTTAGCTCAAGAGGTGTATATTTTTATTGGAAACATGCTAATGATCAGGACATGTTGGTCTATAGACCAACATAATCTTGATATTTTAGCCAAGTTTTGAAGCCTAGGCCTCATAAACACGAATTTTCTACTTAGAGCAGTTTCGAGAGTACATTCGAATAATACACGATCGAAAAGACTCGAACGCTATTATTCAGCTCAACAGGTGTCTATTTTTATCGGAAATATGCTAATGATCAGGACATGTTGGTCTATAAACCCACATGATCTTAATATATTAGCCAAATTTTGAAGTCTAGGCCTCATAAATAAGATTTTTCTACTTAGAGAAGTTTCGAGTGTACATTCGAATAATACACACTCGAAAAGACTCGAACGCTATAATTTAGCTCAACAGGTGTCTATTTTTATTGGAAACATGCTAATGATCAGGAAATGTTGTTCTATAGACCCACATGATCTTGATATTTTATCCAAATTTTTAAGTCTAGGCCTCATAAACAAGATTTTCTACTTAGAGCAGTTTCGAGTGTACATTCGAATAATACACTTTCGAAAAGACTCGAACGCTATAATTTAGCTCAACAGGTGTCTATTTTTATTGGAAACATGCTAATGATCAGGACATGTTGGTCTATAGACCCACATGATCTTGATAATTTAGCCAAATTTTGAAGTCTAGGCCTCATAAATAAGATTTTCTACTTAGAAAAGTTTCGAGTGTACATTCGAAAAATACACACACGAAAAGACTCGAACGCTATAATTTAGCTCAACAGGTATCTATTTTTATTGGAAACATGCTAATGATCAGGACATGTTGGTCTATGGACCCACATGATCTTGATATTTTATCCAAATTTTGAAGTCTAGGCCTCATAAACAAGATTTTCTACTTAGAGCAGTTTCGAGTGTACATTCGAATAATACACACTCGAAAAGACTCGAACGCTATAATTTAGCTCAACAGATGTCTATTTTTATTGGAAACATGCTAATGATCAGGACATGTTGGTCTATAGACCCACATGATCTTGATATTTTATCCAAATTTTGAAGTCTAGGCCTCATAAACAAGATTTTCTACTTAGAGCAGTTTCGAGTGTACATTCGAATAATACACAATCGAAAAGACTCGAACGCTATTATTCAGCTCAACAGGTGTCTATTTTTATCGGAAACATGCTAATGATCAGGACATGTTGGTCTATAAACCCACATGATCTTAATATTTTAGCCAAATTTTGAAGTCTAGGCCTCATAAATAAGATTTTTCTACTTAGAGAAGTTTCGAGTGTACATTTGAATAATACACACTCGAAAAGACTCGAACGCTATAATTTAGCTCAACAAGTGTCTATTTTTATTGGAAACATGCTAATGATCAGGACATGTTGGTCTATAGACCCACATGATCTTGATATTTTATCCAAATTTTGAAGTCTAGGCCTCATAAACAAGATTTTCTACTTAGAGCAGTTTCGAGTGTACATTCGAATAATACATACTCATAAAGACTCGAACGCTATAATTTAGCTCAACAGGTGTCTATTTTTATTGGAAACATGCTAATGATCAGGACATGTTGGTCTATAGACCCACATGATCTTGATATTTTATCCAAATTTTGAAGTCTAGGCCTCATAAACAAGATTTTCTACTTAGAGCAGTTTCGAGTGTACATTCGAATAATACACACTCGAAAAGACTCGAACGCTATAATTTAGCTCAACAAGTGTCTATTTTTATTGGA
Source organism: Papaver somniferum (assembly GCF_003573695.1). NCBI lineage: Eukaryota > Viridiplantae > Streptophyta > Magnoliopsida > Ranunculales > Papaveraceae > Papaver > Papaver somniferum. The sequence goes on along the minus strand of NW_020621492.1, from coordinate 512,778 downwards.
AACATGCTAATGATCTGGACATGTTGGTCTATAAACCCACATGATCTTGATATGTTAGCCAAGTTTTGAAGGCTAGGCCTCATAAACAAGATTTTCTACTTAGAGCAGTTTCGAGTGTACATTCGAATAATACACACTCGAAAAGACTCGAACGCTATAATTTAGCTCAACAGGTGTCTATTTTTATTGGAAACATGCTAATGATCAGGACATGTTGGTCTATAGACCCAGATGACCTTGATATTTTAGCCAAATTTTGAAGTATAGGCGTCATAAATAAGATTTTTCCACTTAGAGAAGTTTCGAGTGTACATTCGAATAATACACACTCGAAATGACTCGAACGCTATAATTTAGCTCAACAGGTGTCTATTTTATTGGAAACATGCTAATGATCAGGACATGTTGGTCTATAGGCCCACATGATCTTGATATTTTATCCAAATTTTGAAGTCTAGGCCTCATAAACAAGATTTTCTACTTAGAGCAGTTTCGAGTGTACATTCGAATAATACACACTCGAAAAGACTCGAACGCTATAATTTAGCTCAACAGGTGTCTATTTTTATTGGAAACATGCTAATGATCAGGACATATTGGTCTATAGACCCACATGATCTTGATATTTTATCCAAATATGAAGTCTAGGCCTCATAAACAAGATTTTCTACTTAGAGCAGTTTCGAGTGTACATTCGAATAATACACACTCGAAAAGACTCGAACGCTATAATTTAGCTCAACAGGTGTCTATTTTTATTGGAAACATGCTAATGATCAGGACATGTTGGTCTATAGACCCACATGATCTTGATATTTTATCCAAATTTTGAAGTCTAGGCCTCATAAACAAGATTTTCTACTTAGAGTAGTTTCGAGTGTACATTTGAATAATACACACTCGAAAAGACTCGAACGCTATAATTTAGCTCAACAGGTGTCTATTTTTATTGGAAACATGCTAATGATCAGGACATGTTGGTGTATAGACCCACATGATCTTGATATTTTATCCAAATTTTGAAGTCTAGGCCTCATAAACAAGATTTTCTACTTAGACCAGTTTCGAGTGTACATTCGAATAATACACACTCGAAAAGACTCGAACGCTATAATTTAGCTCAACAGGTGTCTATTTTTATTGGAAACATGCTAATGATCAGGACATGTTGGTCTATAGACCCACATGATCTTGATATTTTATCCAAATTTTGAAGTCTAGGCCTCATAAACAAGATTTTCTACTTAGAGCAGTTTCGAATGTGCATTCGAAAAATACACACTCGAAAAGACTCGAACGCTATAATTTAATTCAAGAGGTGTCTATTTTGATTGAAAACATGCTAGTAATCAGGACATGTTGGTCTATAGACCCACATGATCTTGATATGTTAGCCAAGTTTTGAAGGCAAGGCCTCATAAACACGAATTTTCTACTTAGAGAAGTTTCGAGTGTACATTCGAATAATACACACTCGAAAAGACTCGAACGCTATAATTTAGCTCAACAGGTGTCTATTTTTATTGGAAACATGCTAATGATCAGGACATGTTGGTCTATAGACCCACATGATCTTGATATTTTATCCAAATTTTGAAGTCTAGGCCTCATAAACAAGATTTTTCTACTTAGAGAAGTTTCGAGTGTACATTCGAATAATACACACTCGAAAAGACTCGAACGCTATAATTTAGCTCAACAGGTGTCTATTTTTATTGGAAACATGCTAATGATCGGGACATTTTGGTCTATAGACCCACATGATCTTGATAATTTATCCAAATTTTGAAGTCTAGGCCTCATAAATAAGATTTTCTACTTAGAGCAGTTTCGAGTGTACATTCGAATAATACACACTCGAAAAGACTCGAACGCTATAATTTAGCTCAACAGGTGTCTATTTTTATTAGAAACATGCTAATGATCAGGACATGTTGGTCTATAGATCCACATGATCTTGATATTTTATCCAAATTTTGAAGTCTAGGCCTCATAAACAAGATTTTCTACTTAGAGCAGTTTCGAGTGTACATTCGAATAATACACACTCGAAAAGACTCGAACGCTATAATTTAGCTCAACAGGTGTCTATTTTTATTGCAAACATGCTAATGATCAGGACATGTTGGTCTATAGACCCACATGATCTTGATATTTTATCCAAATTTTGAAGTCTATGCCTCATAAACAAGATTTTCTACTTAGAGCAGTTTCGAGTGTACATTCGAATAATACACACTCGAAAAGACTCGAACGCTATAATTTAGCTCAACAAGTGTCTATTTTTATTGGAAACATGCTAATGATCAGGACATGTTGGTCTATAGACCCACATGATCTTGATAATTTAGCCAAATTTTGAAGTCTAGGCCTTATAAATAAGATTTTCTACTTAGAGAAGTTTCGAGTGTACATTCGAAAAATACACACACGAAAAGACTCGAACGCTATAATTTAGCTCAAGAGGTGTCTATATTGATTGGAAACATGCTAATGATCAGGACATGTTGGTCTATAGACCAACATAATCTTGATATTTTAGCCAAGTTTTGAATCCTAGGCCTCATAAACACGAATTTTCTACTTAGAGCAGTTTCGAGAGTACATTCGAATAATACACAATCGAAAAGACTCGAACGCTATTATTCAGCTAAACAGGTGTCTATTTTTATCGGAAACATGCTAATGATCAGGACATGTTGGTCTATAGACCCACATGATCTTAATATTTTAGCCAAATTTTGAAGTCTAGGCCTCATAAATAAGATTTTTCTACTTAGAGAAGTTTCGAGTGTACATTCGAATAATACACACTCGAAAAGACTCGAACGCTATAATTTAGCTCAACAGGTGTCTATTTTTATTGGAAACATGCTAATGATCAGGACTTGTTGGTATATAGACCCACATGATCTTGATATTTTATCCAAATTTTGAAGTCTAGGCCTCATAAACAAGATTTTCTACTTAGAGCAGTTTCGAGTGTACATTCGAATAATACACACTCGAAAAGACTCGAACGCTATAATTTAGCTCAACAGGTGTCTATTTTTATTGGAAACATGCTAATGATCAGGACATGTTGGTCTATAGACCCACATGATCTTGATATTGTATACAAATTTTGAAGTCTAGGCCTCATAAACAAGATTTTAAACTTAGAGCAGTTTCGAGTGTACATTCGAATAATACACACTCGAAAAGACTCGAACGTTATAATTTAGCTCAACAGGTGTCTATTTTTATTGGAAACATGCTAATGATCAGGACATGTTAGTCTATAGACCCACATGATCTTGATAATTTAGCCAAATTTTGAAGTCTAGGCCTCATAAATAAGATTTTCTACTTAGAGAAGTTTCGAGTGTACATTAAAAAAATACACACACGAAAAGACTCGAACGCTATAATTTAGCTCAAGAGGTGTCTATTTTTATTGGAAACATGCTAATGATCAGGACATGTTGGTCTATAGACCAACAAAATCTTGATATTTTAGCCAAGTTTTGAAGCCTAGGCCTCATAAACACGAATTTTCTACTTAGAGCAGTTTCGAGTGTACATTCGAATAATACACAATCAAAAAGACTCGAACGCTATAATTCAGCTCAACAGGTGTCTATTTTGATTGAAAACATGCTAATGATCAGGACATGTTGGTCTATAGACCCACATGATCTTAATATGTTAGCCAAGTTTTGAAGGCTAGGCCTCATAAACACGAATTTTCTACTTACCGCAGGTTCGAGTGTACATTCGAATAATACACGCTATAATTTAGCTCAACAAGTGTGTATTTTTATTGGAAAGATGCTAATGATCAGGACATGTTGGTCTATAGACCCAGATGACCTTGATATTTTAGCTAAATTTTGAAGTCTAGGCCTCATAAACAAGATTTGCTTACTTAGAGCAGTTTCGAGTGTACATTTGAAAAATACACACTCGAAAAGGCTCGGACGCTATAATTTAGCTCAAGAGGTGTCTATTTTTATTGGAAACATGCTAATGATCAGGACATGTTGGTCTATAGACCAACATAATCTTGATATTTTAGCTAAGTTTTGAAGCCTAGGCCTCATAAACACGAATTTTCTACTTAGAGAAGTTTCGAGAGTACATTCGAATAATACACAATCGAAAAGACTCGAACGCTATTATTCAGCTCAACAGGTGTCTATTTTTATCGGAAACATGCTAATGATCAGGACATGTTGGTCTATAGACCCACATGATCTTGATATTTTATCCAAATTTTGAAGTCTAGGCCTCATAAATAAGATTTTATACTTAGAGAAGTTTCGAGTGTACATTCGAATAATACACACTCGAAAAGACTCGAACGCTATAATTTAGCTCAACAGGTGTCTAATTTTATTGGAAACATGCTAATGATCAGGACATGTTGGTATATAGACCCACATGATCTTGATATTTTATCCAAATTTTGAAGTCTAGGCCTCATAAACAAGATTTTCTACTTAGAGCAGTTTCGAGTGTACATTCGAATAATACACACTCGAAAAGACTCGAACGCTATAATTTAGCTCAACAGGTGTCTATTTTTATTGGAAACATGCTAATGATCAGGACATGTTGGTCTATAGACCCACATGATCTTGATAATTTAGCCAAATTTTGAAGTCTAGGCCTCATAAATAAGATTTTCTACTTAGAGAAGTTTCGAGTGTACATTAAAAAAATACACACACGAAAAGACTCGAACGCTATAATTTAGCTCAAGAGGTGTCTATTTTTATTGGAAACATTCTAATGATCAGGACATGTTGGTCTATAGACCAACAAAATCTTGATATTTTAGCCAAGTTTTGAAGCCTAGGCCTCATAAACACGAATTTTCTACTTAGAGCAGTTTCGAGTGTACATTCGAATAATACACAATCAAAAAGACTCGAACGCTATAATTCAGCTCAACAGGTGTCTATTTTGATTGAAAACATGCTAATGATCAGGACATGTTGGTCTATAGACCCACATGATCTTAATATGTTAGCCAAGTTTTGAAGGCTAGGCCTCATAAACACGAATTTTCTACTTACCGCAGGTTCGAGTGTACATTCGAATAATACACGCTATAATTTAGCTCAACAAGTGTGTATTTTTATTGGAAAGATGCTAATGATCAGGACATGTTGGTCTATAGACCCAGATGACCTTGATATTTTAGCTAAATTTTGAAGTCTAGGCCTCATAAACAAGATTTGCTTACTTAGAGCAGTTTCGAGTGTACATTTGAAAAATACACACTCGAAAAGGCTCGGACGCTATAATTTAGCTCAAGAGGTGTCTATTTTTATTGGAAACATGCTAATGATCAGGACATGTTGGTCTATAGACCAACATAATCTTGATATTTTAGCCAAGTTTTGAAGCCTAGGCCTCATAAACACGAATTTTCTACTTAGAGAAGTTTCGAGAGTACATTCGAATAATACACAATCGAAAAGACTCGAACGCTATTATTCAGCTCAACAGGTGACTATTTTTATCGGAAACATGCTAATAATCAGGACATGTTGGTCTATAAACCCACATGATCTTAATATTTTAGCCAAATTTTGAAGTCTAGGCCTCATAAATAAGATTTTTCTACTTAGAGAAGTTTCGAGTGTACATTCGAATAATACACACTCGAAAAGACTCGAACGCTATAATTTAGCTCAACAGGTGTCTATTTTTATTGGAAACATGCTAATGATCAGGACATGTTGGTCTATAGACCCACATGATCTTGATATTTTATCCAAATTTTTAAGTCTAGGCCTCATAAACAAGATTTTCTACTTAGAGCAGTTTCGAGTGTACATTCGAATAATACACTTTCGAAAAGACACGAACGCTATAATTTAGCTCAACAGGTGTCTATTTTTATTGGAAACATGCTAATGATCAGGACATGTTGGTCTATAGACCCACATGATCTTGATATTTTATCCAAATTTTGAAGTCTAGGCCTCATAAACAAGATTTTCTACTTAGAGCAGTTTCGAGTGTACATTCGAATAATACACACTCGAAAAGACTCGAACGCTATAATTTAGCTCAACAGGTGTCTATTTTTATTGGAAACATGCTAATGATCAGGACATGTTGGTCTATAGACCCACATGATCTTGATAATTTAGCCAAATTTTGAAGTCTAGGCCTCATAAATAAGATTTTCTACTTAGAGAAGTTTCGAGTGTACATTAAAAAAATACACACACGAAAAGACTCGAACGCTATAATTTAGCTCAAGAGGTGTCTATTTTTATTGGAAACATGCTAATGATCAGGACATGTTGGTATATATACCCACATGATCTTGATATTTTAGCCAAGTTTTGAAGCCTAGGCCTCATAAACACGAATTTTCTACTTAGAGCATTTTCGAGTGTACATTCGAATAATACACAATCAAAAAGACTCGAACGCTATAATTCAGCTCAACAGGTGTCTATTTTGATGGAAAACATGCTAATGATCAGGACATGTCGGTCCATAGACCCACATGATCTTAATATGTTAGCCAAGTTTTGAAGGCTAGGCCTCATAAACACGAATTTTCTACTTACCGCAGGTTCGAGTGTACATTCGAATAATACACGCTATAATTTAGCTCAACAAGTGTGTATTTTTATTGGAAAGATGCTAATGATCAGGACATGTTGGTCTATAGACCCAGATGACCTTGATATTTTAGCTAAATTTTGAAGTCTAGGCCTCATAAACAAGATTTGCTTACTTAGAGCAGTTTCGAGTGTACATTTGAAAAATACACACTCGAAAAGGCTCGGACGCTATAATTTAGCTCAAGAGGTGTCTATTTTTATTGGAAACATGCTAATGATCAGGACATGTTGGTCTATAGACCAACATAATCTTGATATTTTAGCCAAGTTTTGAAGCCTAGGCCTCATAAACACGAATTTTCTACTTAGAG
>NW_020621492.1:436018-504835 GCF_003573695.1 Papaver somniferum | reverse complement strand
AGATCATGTGGGTCTATAGACCAACATGTCATGATCAATAGCATGTTTTCAATCAAAATAGACACCTCTTGAGCTAAATTATAGCGGTCGAGTATTTTCGAGTGTGTATTTTTCGAATGTACACTCGAAACTGCTCTAACTAGACAAATCTTGTTTATGAGGCCTAGATTTCAAAATTTTGCTAAAATATCAAGATCATCTGGGTCTATAGACCAACATGTCCTGATCATTAGCATGTTTCCAATAAAAATAGAAACCTGTTGAGCTAAATTATAGCGTTCCAGTCTTTTCGAGTGTGTATTATTCGAATGTACACTCGAAACTGCTCTAAGTAGAAAATCGTGTTTATGAGGCCTAGGTTTCAAAACTTGGATAAAATATCAAGATCATGTGGGTCTATAGACCAGATGTCCTGATAATTAGCATGTTTTCAATCAAAATAGACACCTCTTGAGGTAAATTATAGCGTTCGAGTCTTTTCGAGTGTGTATTTTTCGAATGTACACTCGAAACTGCTCTAAGTAGAGAAATTTTTTTTATGAGGCCTAGATTTAAAAATTTTGCTAAAATATCAAGATCATCTGGGTTTATAGACCAACATGTCCTTATCATTAGCATGTTTCAAAAAAAAAATAGAAACCTGTTGAGCTAAATTATAGCGTTCGAGTCTTTTCGAGTGTGTATTATTCGAATGTACACTCGAAACTGCTCTAAGTAAAAAATTCGTGTTTATGAGGCCTAGGATTCAAAACTTGGATAAAATATCAAGATCATGTGGGTCTATAGACCAACATGTCCTGATAATTAACATGTTTTCAATCAAAATAGACACCTCTTGAGCTAAATTATAGCGTTCGAGTCTTTTCGAGTGTGTATTTTTCGAATGTACACTCGAAACTGCTCTAAGTAGAAAAATCTTGTTTATGTGGCCTAGACTTCAAAATTTGGCTAAAATATCAAGATCATGTGGGTCTATAGACTAACATATCCTGATCATTAGCATGTTTCCAATAAAAATAGAAACTTGTTGAGCTAAATTATAGCGTTCGAGTCTTTTCGAGTGTGTATTATTCGAATGTACACTCGAAAATGCTCTAAGTAGAAAACTCGTGTTTATGAGGCCTAGGCTTCAAAACTTGGCTAAAATATCAAGATCATGTGGGTCTATAGACCAATATGTCCTGATAATTAGCATGTTTTCAATCAAAATAGACACCTCTTTAGCTAAATTATAGCGTTCGAGTCTTTTCGAGTGTGTATTTTTCGAATGTACACTCGAAACTGCTCTAAGTAGAAAATTCGTGTTTATGAGGCCTAGGCTTCAAAACTTGGCTAAAATATCAAGATCATGTGGGTCTATAGACCAACATGTCCTGATCATTAGCATATTTTCAATCAAAATAGACATCTCGTGAGCTAAATTATAACGTTCGAGTCTTTTCGAGTGTGTATTTTTCGAATGTACACTCGAAACTGCTCTAAGAAGACAAATCTTGTTTATGAGGCCTAGAATTCAAAATTTAGCTAAAATATCAAGATCATCTGGGTCTGTAGACCAAAATGTCTTGATAATTAGCATGTTTCCAATAAAAATAGACACCGGTTGAGCTAAATTATAGCGTTCGAGTCTTTTCGAGTGTGTATTATTTGAATGTACACTCGAACTGCTCTAAATAGAAAATTCGTGTTTATGAGGCCTAGCCTTCAAAACTTGGGTAACGTATCAAGATCATGTGGGTCTATAGACCAACATGTCATGATCAATAGCATGTTTTCAATCAAAATAGACACCTATTGAGCTAAATTATAGTGGTCGAGTATTTTCGAGTGTGTATTTTTCGAATGTACACTCGAAACTTCTCTAACTAGAAAAATCTTGTTTATGAGGCCTAGATTTCAAAATTTTGCTAAAATATCAAGATCATCTGGGTCTATAGACCAACATGTCCTGATCATTAGCATGTTTCCAATAAAAATAGAAACCTGTTGAGCTAAATTATAGCGTTCGAGTCTTTTCGAGTGTGTATTATTCGAATGTACACTCGAAACTGCTCTAAGTAGAAAATTCGTGTTTATGAGGCCTAGGCTTCAAAACTTGGATAAAATATCAAGATCATGTGGGTCTATAGACCAGATGTCCTGATAATTAGCATGTTTTCAATCAAAATAGACACCTCTTGAGCTAAATTATAGCGTTCGAGTCTTTTCGAGTGTGTATTTTTCGAATGTACAGTCGAAACTGCTTTAAGTAGACAAATTTTGTTTATGAGGCCTAGATTTCAAAATTTTGCTAAAATATCAAGATCATCTAGGTTTATAGACCAACATGTCCTGATCATTAGCATGTTTCCAATAAAAATAGAAACTTGTTGAGCTAAATTATAGCGTTCGAGTCTTTTCGAGTGTGTATTATTCGAATGTACACTCGAAACTGCTCTAAGTAAAAAATTCGTGTTTATGAGGCCTAGGATTCAAAACTTGGATAAAATATCAAGATCATGTGGGTCTATAGACCAACATGTCCTGATCAATAGCATGTTTTCAATCAAAATAGACACCTCTTGAGATAAATTATAGCGTTCGAGTCTTTTCGAGTGTGTATTTTTCGAATGTACAGTCGAAACTGCTCTAAGTAGACAAATTTTGTTTATGAGGCCTAGATTTCAAAATTTTGCTAAAATATCAAGATCATCTGGGTTTATAGACCAACATGTCCTGATCATTAGCATGTTTCAAAAAAAAATAGAAACCTGTTGAGCTAAATTATAGCGTTCGAGTCTTTTCGAGTGTGTATTATTCGAATGTACACTCGAAACTGCTCTAAGTAAAAAATTCGTGTTTATGAGGCCTAGGATTCAAAACTTGGATAAAATATCAAGATCATGTGGGTCTATAGACCAACATGTCCTGATCAATAGCATGTTTTCAATCAAAATAGACACCTCTTGAGATAAATTATAGCGTTCGAGTCTTTTCGAGTGTGTATTTTTCGAATGTACACTCGAAACTGCTCTAAGTAGACAAATTTTGTTTATGAGGCCTAGATTTCAAAATTTTGCTAAAATATCAAGATCATCTGGGTTTATAGACCAACATGTCCTGATCATTAGCATGTTTCAAAAAAAAAATAGAAACCTGTTGAGCTAAATTATAGCGTTCGAGTCTTTTCGAGTGTGTATTATTCGAATGTACACTCGAAACTGCTCTAAGTAAAAAATTCGTGTTTATGAGGCCTAGGATTCAAAACTTGGATAAAATATCAAGATCATGTGGGTCTATAGACCAACATGTTCTGATCAATAGCATGTTTTCAATCAAAATAGACACCTCTTGAGATAAATTATAGCGTTCGAGTCTTTTCGAGTGTGTATTTTTCGAATGTACACTCGAAACTGCTCTAAGTAGACAAATTTTGTTTATGAGGCCTAGATTTCAAAATTTTGCTAAAATATCAAGATCATCTGGGTTTATAGACCAACATGTCCTGATCATTAGCATGTTTCAAAAAAAAAATAGAAACCTGTTGAGCTAAATTATAGCGTTCGAGTCTTTTCGAATGTGTATTATTCGAATGTACACTCGAAACTGCTCTAAATAGAAAATTCGTGTTTATGAGGCCTAGGATTCAAAACTTGGATAAAATATCAAGATCATGTGGATCTATTGACCAACATGTCCTGATAATTAGCATGTTTTCAATCAAAATAGACACCTCTTGAGCTAAATTATAGCGTTCGAGTCTTTTCGAGTGTGTATTTTTCGAATGTACACTCGAAACTGCTCTAAGTAGAAAAATCTTGTTTATGTGGCCTAGACTTCAAAATTTGGCTAAAGTATCAAGATCATGTGGGTCTATAGACCAACATGTCCTGATCAATAGCATGTTTCCAATCAAAATAGACACCTCTTGAGCTAAATTATAGCGTTCGAGTCTTTTCGAGTGTGTATTTTTCGAATATACACTCGAAACTGCTCTAAGTAGAAAATTCGTGTGTATGAGGCCTAGGCTTCAAAACTTGGATAAAATATCAAGATCATGTGGGTCTATATACCAACATGTCCTGATCAATAGCATGTTTTCAATCAAAATAGACACCTCTTGAGCTAAATTATAGCGTTCGAGTCTTTTCGAGTGTGTATTTTTCGAATGTACACTCGAAACTGCTCTAAGTAGAAAAATCTTGTTTATGTGGCCTAGACTTCAAAATTTGGCTAAAATATCAAGATCATGTGGGTCTATAGACCAACATGTCCTGATCATTAGCATGTTTCCAATCAAAATAGACACCTCTTGAGCTAAATTATAGCGTTCTAGTCTTTTCGAGTGTGTATTTTTCGAATGTACACTCGAAACTGCTCTAAGTAGAAAATTTGTGTTTATGAGGCCTAGGCTTCAAAACTTGGCAAAAATATCAAGATCATGAGGGTCTAAAGACCAACATGTCCTGATAATTAGCATGTTTTCAATCAAAATAGACATCTCTTGAGCTAAATTATAGCGTTCGAGTCTTTTCGAGTGTGTATTTTTCGAATGTACACTCGAAACTGCTCTAAGTAGAAAAATCTTGTTTATGTGGCCTAGACTTCAAAATTTGGCTAATATATCAAGATCTTGTGGGTCTATAGACCAACATGTCCTGATCATTAGCATGTTTCCAATCAAAATAGACACCTCTTGAGCTAAATTATAGCGTTCTAGTCTTTTCGAGTGTGTATTTTTCGAATGTACACTCGAAACTGCTCTAAGTAGAAAATTTGTGTTTATGAGGCCTAGGCTTCAAAACTTGGAAAAAATATCAAGATCATATGGGTCTATAGACCAACATGTCCTGATAATTAGCATGTTTTCAATCAAAATAGACATCTCTGGAGCTAAATTATAGCGTTCGATTCTTTTCGAGTGTGTATTTTTTGAATGTACACTTGAAACTGCTCTAAGTAGAAAAATCTTGTTTATGTGGCCTAGACTTCAAAATTTGGCTAAAATATCAAGATCATGTGGGTCTATATACCAACATGTCCTGATCGATAGCATGTTTCCAATCAAAATAGACACCTCTTGAGCTAAATTATAGCGTTCGAGTCTTTTCGAGTGTGTATTTTTCGAATGTACACTCGAAACTGCTCTAAGTAGAAAAATCTTGTTTATGTAGCCTAGGCTTCAAAATTTGGCTAAAATATCAAGATCATGTGGGTCTATAGACCAACATGTCCTGATCATTAGCATGTTTCCAATCAAAATAGACACCTCTTGAGCTAAATTATAGCGTTCTAGTCTTTTCGAGTGTGTATTTTTCGAATGTACACTCGAAACTGCTCTAAGTAGAAAATTTGTGTTTATGAGGCCTAGGATTCAAAACTTGGCTAAAATATCAAGATCATGTGGGTCTATAGACCAACATGTCCTGATAATTAGCATGTTTCCAATCAAAATAGACACCTCTTGAGATAAATTATGGCGTTCGAGTCTTTTCGAGTGTGTATTTTTTGAATGTACACTTGAAACTGCTCTAAGTAGAAAAATCTTGTTTATGTGGCCTAGACTTCAAAATTTGGCTAAAATATCAAGATCTTGTGGGTCTATAGACCAACATGTCCTGATCATTAGCATGTTTCCAATCAAAATAGACACCTCTTGAGCTAAATTATAGCGTTCTAGTCTTTTCGAGTGTGTATTTTTCGAATGTACACTCGAAACTGCTCTAAGTAGAAAATTTGTGTTTATGAGGCCTAGGATTCAAAACTTGGCTAAAATATCAAGATCATGTGGGTCTATAGACCAACATGTCCTGATAATTAGCATGTTTTCAATCAAAATAGACATCACTGGAGCTAAATTATAGCGTTCGAGTCTTTTCGAGTGTGTATTTTTCGAATGTACACTCGAAACTGCTCTAAGTAGAAAAATCTTGTTTATGTGGCCTAGACTTCAAAATTTGGCTAAAATATCAAGATCTTGTGGGTTTATAGACCAACATGTCCTGATCATTAGCATGTTTTCAATCAAAATAGACATCTCTAGAGCTGAATTATAGCGTTCGAGTCTTTTCGAGTGTGTATTTTTCGAATGTACACTCGAAACTGCTCTAAGTAGAAAAATCTTGTTTATGTGGCCTAGACTTCAAAATTTGGCTAAAATATCAAGATCATGTGGGTCTATAGACCAACATGTCCTGATCATTAGCATGTTTCCAATCAAAATAGACACCTCTTGAGCTAAATTATAGCGTTCTAGTCTTTTCGAGTGTGTATTTTTCGAATGTACACTCGAAACTGCTCTAAGTAGAAAAATCTTGTTTATGTGTCCTAGACTTCAAATTTTGGCTAAAATATCAAGATCATGTGGGTCTATAGACCAACATGTCCTGATCATTAGCATGTTTCCAATCAAAATAGACACCTCTTGAGCTAAATTATAGCGTTCTAGTCTTTTCGAGTGTGTATTTTTTGAATGTACACTCGAAAATGCTCTAAGTAGAAAATTCGTGTTTATGAGGCCTAGGCTTCAAAACTTGGCTAAAATATCAAGATCATGTGGGTCTATAGACCAACATGTCATGATAATTAGTATGTTTTCAATCAAAATAGACACCTCTTGAGCTAAATTATAGCGTTCGAGTCTTTTCAGGTGTGTATTTTTCGAATGTACACTCGAAACTGCTCTAAGTAGAAAAATCTTGTTTATGTGGCCTAGACTTCAAAATTTGGCTAAAATATCAAGATCATGTGGGTCTATAGACCAACATGTCCTGATCATTAGCATGTTTCCAATCAAAATAGACACCTCTTGAGCTAAATTATAGCGTTCTAGTCTTTTCGAGTGTGTATTTTTCGAATGTACACTCGAAACTGCTCTAAGTAGAAAATTTGTGTTTATGAGGCCTAGTATTCAAAACTTGGCTAAAATATCAAGATCATGTGGGTCTATAGACCAACATGTCCTGATAATTAGCATGTTTCCAATCAAAATAGACACCTCTTCAGCTAAATTATAGTGTTCTAGTCTTTTCGAGTGTGTATTTTTCGAATGTACACTCGAAACTGCTCTAAGTAGAAAAATCTTGTTTATGTGGCCTAGACTTCAAAATTTGGCTAAAATATCAAGATCTTGTGGGTCTATAGACCAACATGTCCTGATCATTAGCATGTATCCAATCAAAATAGACACCTCTTGAGCTAAATTATAGTGTTCTAGTCTTTTCGAGTGTGTATTTTTCGAATGTACACTCGAAACTGCTCTAAGTAGAAAATTTGTGTTTATGAGGCCTAGGCTTCAAAACTTGGCAAAAATATAAAGATCATGTGGGTCGATAGACCAACATGTCCTGATAATTAGCATGTTTTCAATCAAAATAGACATCTCTGGAGCTAAATTATAGCGTTCGATTCTTTTCGAGTGTGTATTTTTTGAATGTACACTTGAAACTGCTCTAAGTAGAAAATTTGTGTTTATGAGGCCTAGGATTCAAAACTTGGCTAAAATATCAAGATCATGTGGGTCTATAGACCAACATGTCCTGATCATTAGCATGTTTCCAATCAAAATAGACACCTCTTGAGCTAAATTATAGCGTTCTAGTCTTTTCGAGTGTGTATTTTTCGAATGTACACTCGAAACTGCTCTAAGTAGAAAATTTGTGTTTATGAGGCCTAGGCTTCAAAACTTGGCTAAAATATAAAGATCATGTGGGTCTATAGACCAACATGTCCTGATCAATAGCATGTTTTCAATCAAAATAGACACCTCTTGAGCTAAATTATAGCGTTCGAGTCTTTTCGAGTGTGTATTTTTCGAATGTACACTCGAAACTGCTCTAAGTAGAAAAATCTTGTTTATGTGGCCTAGACTTCAAAATTTGGCTAAAATATCAAGATCATGTGGGTCTATAGACCAACATGTCCTGATCAATAGCATGTTTCCAATCAAAATAGACACCTCTTGAGGTAAATTATAGCGTTCTAGTCTTTTCGAGTGTGTATTTTTCGAATGTACACTCGAAACTGCTCTAAGTAGAAAAATCTTGTTTATGTGGCCTAGACTTCAAAATTTGGCTAAAATATCAAGATCTTGTGGGTCTATAGACCAACATGTCCTGATCATTAGCATGTTTCCAATCAAAATAGACACCTCTTGAGCTAAATTATAGCGTTCTAGTCTTTTCGAGTGTGTATTTTTCGAATGTACACTCGAAACTGCTCTAAGTAGAAAAATCTTGTTTATGTGGCCTAGACTTCAAAATTTGGCTAAAATATCGAGATCATGTGGGTCTATAGACCAACATGTCCTGATCATTAGCATGTTTCCAATCAAAATAGACACCTCTTGAGCTAAATTATAGCGTTCTAGTCTTTTCGAGTGTGTATTTTTCGAATGTACACTCGAAACTGCTCTAAGTAGAAAAATCTTGTTTATGTCGCCTAGACTTCAAAATTTGGCTAAAATATCAAGATCATGTGGGTCTATAGACCAACATGTCCTGATCATTAGCATGTTTCCAATCAAAATAGACACCTCTTGAGCTAAATTATAGCGTTCTAGTCTTTTCGAGTGTGTATTTTTCGAATGTACACTCGAAACTGCTCTAAGTAGAAAATTCGTGTTTATGAGGCCTAGGGTTCAAAAATTGGATAAATATCAAGATCATGTGGGTCTATAGACCAACATGTCCTGATCATTAGCATGTTTCCAATCAAAATAGACACCTCTTGAGCTAAATTATAGCGTTCTAGTCTTTTCGAGTGTGTATTTTTCGAATGTACACTCGAAACTGCTCTAAGTAGAAAAATCTTGTTTATGTGGCCTAGACTTCAAAATTTGGCTAAAATATCAAGATCATGTGGGTCTATAGACCAACATGTCCTGATCATTAGCATGTTTCCAATCAATATAGACACCTCTTGAGCTAAATTATAGCGTTCTAGTCTTTTCGAGTGTGTATTTTTCGAATGTACACTCGAAACTGCTCTAAGTAGAAAAATCTTGTTTATGTGGCCTAGACTTCAAAATTTTGCTAAAATATCAAGATCATGTGGATCTATAGACCAACATGTCCTGATCATTAGCATGTTTCCAATCAAAATAGACACCTCTTGAGCTAAATTATAGCGTTCTAGTCTTTTCGAGTGTGTATTTTTCGAATGTACACTCGAAACTGCTCTAAGTAGAAAATTTGTGTTTAACTTGGCAAAAATATCAAGATCATGTGGGCCTATAGACCAACATGTCCTGATAATTAGCATGTTTTCAATCAAAATAGACATCTCTGGAGCTAAATTATAGTGTTCTAGTCTTTTCGAGTGTGTATTTTTCGAATGTACACTCGAAACTGCTCTAAGTAGAAAAATCTTGTTTATGTGGCCTAGACTTCAAAATTTGGATAAAATATCAAGATCTTGTGGGTCTATAGACCAACATGTCCTGATCATTAGCATGTTTCCAATCAAAATAGACACCTCTTGAGCTAAATTATAGCGTTCTAGTCTTTTCGAGTGTGTATTTTTCGAATGTACACTCGAAACTGCTCTAAGTAGAAAATTTGTGTTTATGAGGCCTAGGCTTAAAAACTTGGCTAAAATATAAAGATCATGTGGGTCTATAGACCAACATGTCCTGATAATTAGCATGTTTTCAATCAAAATAGACACCTCTTGAGCTAAATTATAGAGTTCGAGTCTTTTCGAGTGTGTATTTTTCGAATGTACACTCGAAACTGCTCTAAGTAGAAAAATCTTGTTTATGTGGCCTAGACTTCAAAATTTGGCTAAAATATCAAGATCATGTGGGTCTATAGACCAACATGTCCTGATCATTAGCATGTTTCCAATCAAAATAGACACCTCTTGAGCTAAATTATAGCGTTCTAGTCTTTTCGAGTGTGTATTTTTCGAATGTACACTCGAAACTGCTCTAAGTAGAAAATTTGTGTTTATGAGGCCTAGGCTTCAAAACGTGGCTAAAATATAAAGATCATGTGGGTCTATAGACCAACATGTCCTGATAATTAGCATGTTTTCAATCAAAATAGACACCTCTTGAGCTAAATTATAGCGTTCGAGTCTTTTCGAGTGTGTATTTTTCGAATGTACACTCGAAACTGCTCTAAGTAGAAAAATCTTTTTATGTGGCCTAGACTTCAAAATTTGGCTAAAATATCAAGATCATGTGGGTCTATAGACCAACATGTCCTGATCATTAGCATGTTTCCAATCAAAATAGACACCTCTTGAGCTAAATTATAGCGTTCTAGTCTTTTCGAGTGTGTATTTTTCGAATGTACACTCGAAACTGCTCTAAGTAGAAAATTTGTGTTTATGAGGCCTAGGATTCAAAACTTGGCTAAAATATCAAGATCATGTGGGTCTATAGACCAACATGTCCTGATAATTAGCATGTTTTCAATCAAAATAGACACCTCTTGAGCTAAATTATAGCGTTCGAGTCTTTTCGAGTGTGTATTTTTCGAATGTACACTCGAAACTGCTCTAAGTAGAAAAATCTTGTTTATGTGGCCTAGACTTCAAAATTTGGCTAAAATATCAAGATCTTGTGGGTCTATAGACCAACATGTCCTGATCATTAGCATGTTTCCAATCAAAATAGACACCTCTTGAGCTAAATTATAGCGTTCTAGTCTTTTCGAGTGTGTATTTTTCGAATGTACACTCGAAACTGCTCTAAGTAGAAAATTTGTGTTTATGAGGCCTAGGCTTCAAAACTTGGCTAAAATATCAAGATCATGTGGGTCTATAGACCAATATGTCCTGATAATTAGCATGTTTTCAATCAAAATAGACATCTCTGGAGCTAAATTATAGCGTTCGAGTCTTTTCGAGTGTGTATTTTTTGAATGTACACTTGAAACTGCTCTAAGTAGAAAAATCTTGTTTATGTGGCCTAGACTTCAAAATTTGGCTAAAATATCAAGATCATGTGGGTCTATAGACCAACATGTCCTGATCAATAGCATGTTTCCAATCAAAATAGACACCTCTTGAGCTAAATTATAGCGTTCGAGTCTTTTCGAGTGTGTATTTTTCGAATGTACACTCGAAACTGCTCTAAGTAGAAATATCTTGTTTATGAGGCCTAGGCTTCAAAATTTGGCTAAAATATCAAGATCATGTGGGTCTATAGACCAACATGTCCTGATAATTAGCATGTTTTCAATCAAAATATACATCTCTGGAGCTAAATTATAGCGTTCGAGTCTTTTCGAGTGTGTATTTTTTGAATGTACACTTGAAACTGCTCTAAGTAGAAAAATCTTGTTTATGTGGCCTAGACTTCAAAATTTGGCTAAAATATCAAGATCATGTGGGTCTATAGACCAACATGTCCTGATCAATAGCATGTTTCCAATCAAAATAGACACCTCTTGAGCTAAATTATAGCGTTCTAGTCTTTTCGAGTGTGTATTTTTCGAATGTACACTCGAAACTGCTCTAAGTAGAAAATTTGTGTTTATGAGCCCTAGGCTTCAAAATTTGGCTAAAATATCAAGATCATGTGGGTCTATAGACCAACATGTCCTGATCATTAGCATGTTTCCAATCAAAATAGACACCTCTTGAGCTAAATTATAGCGTTCTAGTCTTTTCGAGTGTGTATTTTTCGAATGTACACTCGAAACTGCTCTAAGTAGAAAAATCTTGTTTATGTGGCCTAGACTTCAAAATTTGGCTAAAATATCAAGATCATGTGGGTCTATAGACCAACATGTCCTGATCAATAGCATGTTTTCAATCAAAATAGACACCTCTTGAGCTAAATTATAGCGTTCGAGTCTTTTCGAGTGTGTATTTTTCGAATGTACACTCGAAACTGCTCTAAGTAGAAAATTCGTGTATATGAGGCCTAGGCTTCAAAACTTGGCTAAAATATCAAGATCATGTGGGTCTATAGACCAACATGTCCTGATCAATAGCATGTTTTCAATCAAAATAGACACCTCTTGAGCTAAATTATAGCGTTCGAGTCTTTTCGAGTGTGTATTTTTCGAATGTACACTCGAAACTGCTCTAAGTAGACAAATTTTGTTTATGAGGCCTAGATTTCAAAATTTTGCTAAAATATCAAGATCATCTGGGTTTATAGACCAACATGTCCTGATCATTAGCATGTTTCAAAAAAAAAATAGAAACCTCTTGAGCTAAATTATAGCGTTCGAGTCTTTTCGAGTGTGTATTTTTCGAATGTACACTCGAAACTGCTCTAAGTAGAAAAATCTTGTTTATGTGGCCTAGACTTCAAAATTTGGCTAAAATATCAAGATCATGTGGGTCTATAGACCAATATGTCCTGATCATTAGCATGTTTCCAATCAAAATAGACACCTCTTGAGCTAAATTATAGCGTTCGAGTCTTTTCGAGTGTGTATTTTTCGAATGTACACTCGAAACTACTCTAAGTAGAAAATTCGTGTTTATGAGGCCTAGGCTTCAAAACTTGGCTAAAATATCAAGATCATGTGGGTCAATAGACAAACATGTCCTGATAATTAGCATTTTTTCAATCAAAATAGACATCTCTTGAGCTAAATTATAACGTTCGAGTCTTTTCGAGTGTGTATTTTTCGAATGTACACTCGAAACTGCTCTAAGTAGAAAATTCGTGTTTATGAGGCCTAGGCTTCAAAACTTGGCTAAAATATCAAGATCATGTGGGTCTATAGACAAACATGTCCTGATAATTATCATGTTTTCAATCAAAATAGACATATGTTGAGCTAAATTATAACGTTCGAGTCTTTTCGAGTGTGTATTTTTCGAATGTACACTCGAAACTGCTCTAAGTAGACAAATCTTGTTTATGAGGCCTAGACTTCAAAATTTAGCTAAAATATCAAGATCATCTGGGTCTATAGACCACCATGTTCTGATCATTAGCATGTTTCCAATAAAAATAGACACCGGTTGAGCTAAATTATAGCGTTCAAGTCTTTTCGAGTGTGTATTAGTTGAATGTACACTCGAAACTGCTCTAAGTAGAAAATTCGTGTTTATGAGGCCTAGCCTTTAAAAATTGGCTAACATATCAAGATCATGTGGGTCTATAGACCAACATATCCTGATCATTAGCATGTTTTCAATCAAAATAGACACCTCTTGAGCTAAATTACAGCGTTCGAGTCTTTTCGAGTGTGTATTTTTCGAATGTACACTCGAAACTGCTCTAAGTAGACAAATCTTGTTTATGAGGCCTAGACTTCAAAATTTAGCTAATATATCAAGATCATCTGGGTCTATAGACCAACATGTCCTGATCATTAGCATGTTTCCAATAAAAATAGAAACTTGTTGAGCTAAATTATAGCGTTCGAGTCTTTTCGAGTGTGTATTATTCGAATGTACACTCGAAAATGCTCTAAGTAGAAAATTCGTGTTTATGAGGCCTAGGCTTCAAAACTTGGCTAAAATATCAAGATCATGTGGGTCTATAGACCAACATGTCCTGATAATTAGCATGTTTTCTATCAAAATAGACACCTCTTTAGCTAAATTATAGCGTTCGAGTCTTTTCGAGTGTGTATTTTTCGAATGTACACTCGAAACTGCTCTAAGTAGAAAAATCTTGTTTATGAGGCCTAGACTTCAAAATTTGGCTGAAATATCAAGATCATGTGGGTCTATAGACCAACATGTCCTGATCATTAACATATTTTCAATCAAAATAGACATCTCGTGAGCTAAATTATAACGTTCGAGTCTTTTCGAGTGTGTATTTTTCGAATGTACACTCGAAACTGCTCTAAGAAGACAAATCTTGTTTATGAGGCCTAGAATTCAAAATTTAGCTAAAATATCAAGATCATCTGGGTCTATAGACCAACATGTCTTGATAATTAGCATGTTTCCAATAAAAATAGACACCGGTTGAGCTAAATTATAGCGTTCGAGTCTTTTCGAGTGTGTATTATTTGAATGTACACTCGAAACTGCTCTAAATAGAAAATTCGTGTTTATGAGGCCTAGACTTCAAAACTTGGGTAACGTATCAAGATCATGTGGGTCTATAGACCAACATGTCATGATCAATAGCATGTTTTCAATCAAAATAGACACCTATTGAGCTAAATTATAGTGGTCGAGTATTTTCGAGTGTGTATTTTTCGAATGTACACTCGAAACTGCTCTAACTAGAAAAATCTTGTTTATGAGGCCTAGATTTCAAAATTTTGCTAAAATATCAAGATCATCTGGGTCTATAGACCAACATGTCCTGATCATTAGCATGTTTCCAATAAAAATAGAAACCTGTAGAGCTAAATTATAGCGTTCGAGTCTTTTCGAGTGTGTATTATTCGAATGTACACTCGAAACTGCTCTAAGTAGAAAATTCGTGTTTATGAGGCCTAGGCTTCAAAACTTGGATAAAATATCAAGATCATGTGGGTCTATAGACCAGATGTCCTGATAATTAGCATGTTTTCAATCAAAATAGACACCTCTTGAGCTAAATTATAGCGTTCGAGTCTTTTCGAGTGTGTATTTTTCGAATGTACTGTCGAAACTGCTCTAAGTAGACAAATTTTGTTTATGAGGCCTAGATTTCAAAATTTTGCTAAAATATCAAGATCATCTGAGTTTATAGACCAACATGTCCTGATCATTAGCATGTTTAAAAAAAAATAGAAACCTGTTGAGCTAAATTATAGCGTTCGAGTCTTTTCGAGTGTGTATTATTCGAATGTACACTCGAAACTGCTCTAAGTAAAAAATTCGTGTTTATGAGGCCTAGGGTTCAAAACTTGGATAAAATATCAAGATCATGTGGGTCTATAGACCAACATGTCCTGATAATTAGCATGTTTTCAATCAAAATAGACACCTCTTGAGCTAAATTATAGCGTTCGAGTCTTTTCGAGTGTGTATTTTTCGAATGTACACTCGAAACTGCTCTAAGTAGAAAAATCTTGTTTATGTGGCCTAGACTTCAAATTTGGCTAAAATGTCAAGATCATGTGGGTCTATAGACCAACATGTCCTGATCATTAGCATGTTTCCAATAAAAATAGAAACTTGTTGAGCTAAATTATAGCGTTCGAGTCTTTTCGAGTGTGTATTATTCGAATGTACACTCGAAAATGCTCTAAGTAGAAAATTCCTGTTTCTGAGGCCTAGGCTTCAAAACTTGGCTAAAATATCAAGATCATGTGGGTCTATAGACCAACATGTCCTGATAATTAGCATGTTTTCAATCAAAATAGACACCTCTTTAGCTAAATTATAGCGTTCGAGTCTTTTCGAGTGTGTATTTTTCGAATGTACACTCGAAACTGCTCTAAGTAAAAAATCTTGTTTATGAGGCCTAGACTTCAAAATTTGGCTGAAATATCAAGATCATGTGGGTCTATAGACCAACATGTCCTGATAATTAGCATGTTTCCAATAAAAATAGACACCTATTGAGCTAAATTATAGCGTTCGAGTCTTTTCGAGTGTGTATTATTCGAATGTACACTCGAAACTGCTCTAAGTAAAAAATTCGTGTTTATGAGGCCTAGGATTCAAAACTTGGATAAAATATCAAGATCATGTGGGTCTATAGACCAACATGTTCTGATCAATAGCATGTTTTCAATCAAAATAGACACCTCTTGAGATAAATTATAGCGTTCGAGTCTTTTCGAGTGTGTCTTTTTCGAATGTACACTCGAAACTGCTCTAAGTAGACAAATTTTGTTTATGAGGCCTAGATTTCAAAATTTTGCTAAAATATCAAGATCATCTGGGTTTATAGACCAACATGTCCTGATCATTAGCATGTTTCAAAAAAAAAATAGAAACCTGTTGAGCTAAATTATAGCGTTCGAGTCTTTTCGAGTGTGTATTATTCGAATGTACACTCGAAACTGCTCTAAGTAAAAAATTCGTGTTTATGAGGCCTAGGATTCAAAACTTGGATAAAATATCAAGATCATGTGGGTCTATAGACCAACATGTCCTGATCAATAGCATGTTTTCAATCAAAATAGACACCTCTTGAGATAAATTATAGCGTTCGAGTCTTTTCGAGTGTGTATTTTTCGAATGTACACTCGAAACTGCTCTAAGTAGACAAATTTTGTTTATGAGGCCTAGATTTCAAAATTTTGCTAAAATATCAAGATCATCTGGGTTTATAGACCAACATGTCCTGATCATTAGCATGTTTCAAAAAAAAAATAGAAACCTGTTGAGCTAAATTATAGCGTTCGAGTCTTTTCGAGTGTGTATTTTTCGAATGTACACTCGAAACTGCCCTAAGTAGACAAATTTTGTTTATGAGGCCTAGATTTCAAAATTTTGCTAAAATATCCAAATCATCTGGGTTTATAGACCAAGATGTCCTGATCATTAGCATGTTTCAAAAAAAAAATAGAAACCTGTTAAGCTAAATTATAGCGTTCGAGTCTTTTCGAATGTGTATTATTCGAATGTACACTCGAAACTGCTCTAAGTAAAAAATTCGTGTTTATGAGGCCTAGGATTCAAAACTTGGATAAAATATCAAGATCATGTGGGTCTATTGACCAACATGTCCTGATAATTAGCATGTTTTCAATCAAAATAGACACCTCTTGAGCTAAATTATAGCGTTCGAGTCTTTTCGAGTGTGTATTTTTCGAATGTACACTCGAAACTGCTCTAAGTAGAAAAATCTTGTTTATGTGGCCTAGACTTCAAAAGTTGGCTAAAATATCAAGATCATGTGGGTCTATAGACCAACATGTCCTGATCAATAGCATGTTTCCAATCAAAATAGACACCTCTTGAGCTAAATTATAGCGTTCGAGTCTTTTCGAGTGTGTATTTTTCGAATGTACACTCGAAACTGCTCTAAGTAGAAAATTCGTGTTTATGAGGCCTAGGCTTCAAAACTTGGCTAAAATATCAAGATCATGTGGGTCTATAGACCAACATGTCCTGATCAATAGCATGTTGTCAATCAAAATAGACACCTCTTGAGCTAAATTATAGCGTTCGAGTCTTTTCGAGTGTGTATTTTTCGAATGTACACTCGAAACTGCTCTAAGTAGACAAATTTTGTTTATGAGGCATAGAATTCAAAATTTAGCTAAAATATCAAGATCATCTGGGTCTATAGACCAACATGTCTTGATAATTAGCATGTTTCCAATAAAAATAGACACCGGTTGAGCTAAATTATAGCGTTCGAGTCTTTTCGAGTGTGTATTATTTGAATGTACACTCGAAACTGCTCTAAATAGAAAATTCGTGTTTATGAGGCCTAGCCTTCAAAATTTGGGTAACGTATCAAGATCATGTGGGTCTATAGACCAACATGTCATGATCAATAGCATGTTTTCAATCAAAATAGACACCTATTGAGCTAAATTATAGCGGTCGAGTATTTTCGAGTGTGTATTTTTCGAATGTACACTCGAAACTGCTCTAACTAGACAAATCTTGTTTATGAGGCCTAGATTTCAAAATTTTGCTAAAATATCAAGATCATCTGGGTCTATAGACCAACATGTCCTGATCATTAGCATGTTTCCAATAAAAATAGAAACCTGTTGAGCTAAATTATAGCGTTCGAGTCTTTTCGAGTGTGTATTATTCGAATATACACTCGAAACTGCTCTAAGCAGACAAATCTTGTTTATGAGGCCTAGACTTCAAAATTTAGCTAAAATATCAAGATCATCTGGGTCTATAGACCAACATGTCCTGATCATTAGCATGTTTCCAATAAAAATAGACACCGGTTGAGCTAAATTATAACGTTCAAGTCTTTTCGAGTGTGTATTATTTGAATGTACACTCGAAATTGCTCTAAGTAGAAAATTCGTGTTTATGAGGCCTAGGCTTCAAAAATTGGCTAACATATCAAGATCATGTGGGTCTATAAACCAACATGTCCTGATCAATAGCATGTTTTCAATCAAAATAGACACCTCTTGAGCTAAATTATAGCGTTCGAGTCTTTTCGAGTGTGTATTTTTCGAATGTACACTCGAAACTGCTCTAAGTAGAAAATTCGTGTATATGAGGCCTAGGCTTCAAAACTTGGCTAAAATATCAAGATCATGTGGGTCTATAGACCAACATGTCCTGATCAATAGCATGTTTTCAATCAAAATAGACACCTCTTGAGCTAAATTATAGCGTTCGAGTCTTTTCGAGTGTGTATTTTTCGAATGTACACTTGAAACTGCTCTAAGTAGACAAATCTTGTTTATGAGGCCTAGATTTCAAAATTTTCTAAAATATCAAGATCATCTGGATCTATAGACCAACATGTCCTGATCATTAGCATGTTTCCAATAAAAATAGAAATCTGTTGATCTAAATTATAGCGTTCGAGTCTTTTCGAGTGTGTATTATTAGAATGTACACTCGAAACTGCTCTAAGTAGAAAATTCGTGTTTATGAGTCCTAGGCTTCAAAACATGGATAAAATATC
Organism: Papaver somniferum; assembly: GCF_003573695.1. Lineage (NCBI taxonomy): Eukaryota > Viridiplantae > Streptophyta > Magnoliopsida > Ranunculales > Papaveraceae > Papaver > Papaver somniferum. The sequence continues at coordinate 486,426 of NW_020621492.1, read as the reverse complement.
AAGATCATGTGGGTCTATAGACCAAATGTCCTGATAATTAGCATGTTTTCAATCAAAATAGACACCTCTTGAGCTAAATTATAGCGTTCGAGTCTTTTCGAGTGTGTATTTTTCGAATGTACACTCGAAACTGCTCTAAGTAGATAAATTTTGTTTATGAGGCCTAGATTTCAAAATTTTGCTAAAATATCAAGATCATCTGGGTTTATAGACCAACATGTCCTTATCATTAGCATGTTTCAAAAAAAAAAATAGAAACCTGTTGAGCTAAATTATAGCGTTCGAGTCTTTTCGAGTGTGTATTATTCGAATGTACACTCGAAACTGCTCTAAGTAAAAAATTCGTGTTTATGAGGCCTAGGATTCAAAACTTGGATAAAATATCAAGATCATGTGGGTCTATAGACCAACATGTCCTGATAATTAGCATGTTTTCAATCAAAATAGACACCTCTTGAGCTAAATTATAGCGTTCGAGTCTTTTCGAGTGTGTATTTTTAGAATGTACACTCGAAACTGCTCTAAGTAGAAAAATCTTGTTTATGTGGCCTAGACTTCAAAATTTGGCTAAAATATCAAGATCATGTGGGTCTATAGACTAACATGTCCTGATCATTAGCATGTTTCCAATAAAAATAGAAACTTGTTGAGCTAAATTATAGCGTTCGAGTCTTTTCGAGTGTGTATTATTCGAATGTACACTCGAAAATGCTCTAAGTAGAAAATTCGTGTTTATGAGGCCTAGGCTTCAAAACTTGGCTAAAATATCAAGATCATGTGGGTCTATAGACCAACATGTCCTGATAATTAGCATGTTTTCTATCAAAATAGACACCTCTTTAGCTAAATTATAGCGTTCGAGTCTTTTCGAGTGTGTATTTTTCGAATGTACACTCGAAACTGCTCTAAGTAGAAAAATCTTGTTTATGAGGCCTAGACTTCAAAATTTGGCTGAAATATCAAGATCATGTAGGTCTATAGACCAACATGTCCTGATCATTAGCATATTTTCAATCAAAATAGACATCTCGTGAGCTAAATTATAACTCTCGAGTCTTTTCGAGTGTGTATTTTTCGAATGTACACTCGAAACTGCTCTAAGAAGACAAATCTTGTTTATGAGGCCTAGAATTCAAAATTTAGCTAAAATATCAAGATCATCTGGGTCTATAGACCAACATGTCTTGATAATTAGCATGTTTCCAATAAAAATAGACACCGGTTGAGCTAAATTATAGCGTTCGAGTCTTTTCGAGTGTGTATTATTTGAATGTACACTCGAAACTGCTCTAAATAGAAAATTCGTGTTTATGAGGCCTAGCCTTCAAAACTTGGGTAACGTATCAAGATCATGTGGGTCTATAGACCAACATGTCATGATCAATAGCATGTTTTCAATCAAAATAGACACCTCTTGAGCTAAATTATAGCGGTCGAGTATTTTCGAGTGTGTATTTTTCGAATGTACACTCGAAACTGCTCTAACTAGACAAATCTTGTTTATGAGGCCTAGATTTCAAAATTTTGCTAAAATATCAAGATCATCTGGGTCTATAGACCAACATGTCCTGATAATTAGCATGTTTCCAATAAAAATAGACACCTGTTGAGCTAAATTATAGCGTTCGAGTCTTTTCGAGTGTGTATTATTCGAATGTACACTCGAAACTGCTCTAAGTAAAAAATTCGTGTTTATGAGGCCTAGGATTCAAAACTTGGATAAAATATCAAGATCATGTGGGTCTATAGACCAACATGTTCTGATCAATAGCATGTTTTCAATCAAAATAGACACCTCTTGAGATAAATTATAGCGTTCGAGTCTTTTCGAGTGTGTATTTTTCGAATGTACACTCGAAACTGCTCTAAGTAGACAAATTTTGTTTATGAGGCCTAGATTTCAAAATTTTGCTAAAATATCAAGATCATCTGGGTTTATAGACCAACATGTCCTGATCATTAGCATGTTTCAAAAAAAAAATAGAAACCTGTTGAGCTAAATTATAGCGTTCGAGTCTTTTCGAATGTGTATTATTCGAATGTACACTCGAAACTGCTCTAAATAGAAAATTCGTGTTTATGAGGCCTAGGATTCAAAACTTGGATAAAATATCAAGATCATGTGGATCTATTGACCAACATGTCCTGATAATTAGCATGTTTTCAATCAAAATAGACACCTCTTGAGCTAAATTATAGCGTTCGAGTCTTTTCGAGTGTGTATTTTTCGAATGTACACTCGAAACTGCTCTAAGTAGAAAAATCTTGTTTATGTGGCCTAGACTTCAAAATTTGGCTAAAGTATCAAGATCATGTGGGTCTATAGACCAACATGTCCTGATCAATAGCATGTTTCCAATCAAAATAGACACCTCTTGAGCTAAATTATAGCGTTCGAGTCTTTTCGAGAGTGTATTTTTCGAATGTACACTCGAAACTGCTCTAAGTAGAAAATTCGTGTGTATGAGGCCTAGGCTTCAAAACTTGGCTAAAATATCAAGATCATGTGGGTCTATAGACCAACATGTCCTGATCAATAGCATGTTTTCAATCAAAATAGACACCTCTTGAGCTAAATTATAGCGTTCGAGTCTTTTCGAGTGTGTATTTTTCGAATGTACACTCGAAACTGCTCTAAGTAGACAAATTTTGTTTATGAGGCCTAGATTTCAAAATTTTGCTAAAATATCAAGATCATCTGGGTTTATAGACCAACATGTCCTGATCATTAGCATGTTTCAAAAAAAAAATAGAAAACTGTTGAGCTAAATTATAGCGTTCGAGTCTTTTCGAGTGTGTATTATTCGAATGTACACTCGAAACTGCTCTAAGTAAAAAATTCGTGTTTATGAGGCCTAGGATTCAAAACTTGGATAAAATATCAAGATCATGTGGGTCTATAGACCAACATGTCCTGATAATTAGCATGTTTTCAATCAAAATAGACACCTCTTGAGCTAAATTATAGCGTTCGAGTTTTTTCGAGTGTGTATTTTTCGAATGTACACTCGAAACTGCTCTAAGTAGAAAAATCTTGTTTATGTGGCCTAGACTTCAAAATTTGGCTAAAATATCAAGATCATGTGGGTCTATAGACCAACATGTCCTGATCATTAGCATGTTTCCAATAAAAATAGAAACTTGTTGAGCTAAATTATAGCGTTCGAGTCTTTTCGAGTGTGTATTATTCGAATGTACACTCGAAAATGCTCTAAGTAGAAAATTCGTGTTTATGAGGCCTAGGCTTCAAAACTTGGCTAAAATATCAAGATCATGTGGGTCTATAGACCAACATGTCCTGATAATTAGCATGTTTTCTATCAAAATAGAAACCTCTTTAGCTAAATTATAGCGTTCGAGTCTTTTCGAGTGTGTATTTTTCGAATGTACACTAGAAACTGCTCTAAGTAGAAAAATCTTGTTTATGAGGCCTAGACTTCAAAATTTGGCTGAAATATCAAGATCATGTGGGTCTATTGACCAACATGTCCTGATAATTAGCATGTTTTCAATCAAAATAGACACCTCTTTAGATAAATTATAGCGTTCGAGTCTTTTCGAGTGTGTATTTTTCGAATGTACACTCGAAACTGCTCTAAGTAGAAAAATCTTGTTTATGAGGCCTAGACTTCAAAATTTGGCTGAAATATCAAGATCATGTGGGTCTATAGACCAACATGTCCAAATCATTAACATATTTTCAATCAAAATAGACATCTCGTGAGCTAAATTATAACGTTCGAGTCTTTTCGAGTGTGTATTTTTCGAATGTACACTCGAAACTGCTCTAAGAAGACAAATCTTGTTTATGAGGCCTAGAATTCAAAATTTAGCTAAAATATCAAGATCATCTGGGTCTATAGACCAACATGTCTTGATAATTAGCATGTTTCCAATAAAAATAGACACCGGTTGAGCTAAATTATAGCGTTCGAGTCTTTTCGAGTGTGTATTATTTGAATGTACACTCGAAACTGCTCTAAATAGAAAATTCGTGTTTATGAGGCCTAGCCTTCAAAACTTGGGTAACGTATCAAGATCATGTGGGTCTATAGACCAACATGTCATGATATATAGCATGTTTTCAATCAAAATAGACACCTCTTGAGCTAAATTATAGCGGTCGAGTATTTTCGAGTGTGTATTTTTCGAATGTACACTCGAAACTGCTCTAACTAGACAAATCTTGTTTATGAGGCCTAGATTTCAAAATTTTGCTAAAATATCAAGATCATCTGGGTATATAGACCAACATGTCCTGATCATTAGCATGTTTCCAATAAAAATAGAAACCTGTTGAGCTAAATTATAGCGTTAGAGTTTTTTCGAGTGTGTATTATATGAATGTACACTCGAAAATGCTCTAAGTAGAAAATTCGTGTTTATGAGTCCTAGCCTTCAAAACTTGGTTAACATATCAAGATCATGTGGGTCTATAGACCAACATGTCCTGATCAATAGCATGTTTTCAATCAAAATAGACACCTCTTGAGCTAAATTATAGCGTTCGAGTCTTTTCGAGTGTGTATTTTTCGAATGTACACTCGAAACTGCTCTAAGTAGAAAAATCTTGTTTATGTGGCCTAGACTTCAAAATTTGGCTAAAATATCAAGATCATGTGGGTCTATAGACCAACATGTCCTGATCATTAGCATGTTTCCAATCAAAATAGACACCTCTTGAGCTAAATTATAGCGTTCTAATCTTTTCGAGTGTGTATTTTTCGAATGTACACTCGAAACTACTCTAAGTAGAAAATTTGTGTTTATGAGGCCTAGGCTTCAAAACTTGGCTAAAATATCAAGATCATGTGGGTCTATAGACCAACATGTCCTGATAATTAGCATGTTTTCAATCAAAATAGACACCTATGGAGCTAATTTATAGCGTTCGAGTCTTTTCGAGTGTGTATTTTTTGAATGTACACTCGAAACTGCTCTAAGTAGAAAAATCTTGTTTATGTGGCCTAGACTTCAAAATTTAGCTAAAATATCAAGATCATGTAGGTCTATAGACCAACATGTCCTGATCATTAGCATGTTTCCAATCAAAATAGACACCACTTGAGCTAAATTATAGCGTTCGAGTCTTTTTGAGTGTGTATTTTTCGAATGTACACTCGAAACTGCTCTAAGTAGAAAATTTGTGTTTATGAGGCCTAGGCTTCAACACTTGGCTATAATATCAAGATCATGTAGGTATATAGACCAACATGTCCTGATAATTAGCATGTTTTCAATCAAAATAGACACCTCTTCAGCTAAATTATAACGTTCGAGTCTTTTCGAGTGTGTATTTTTCGAATGTACACTCGAAACTGCTCTAAGTAGAAAAATCTTGTTTATGTGGCCTAGACTTCAAAATTTGGCTAAAATATCAAGATCATGTGGGTCTATAGACCAACATGTCCTGATCAATAGCATGTTTTCAATCAAAATATACACCTCTTGAGCTAAATTATAGCGTTCGAGTCTTTTCGAGTGTGTATTTTTCGAATGTACACTCGAAACTGCTCTAAGTAGAAAAATCTTGTTTATGTGGCCTAGACTTCAAAATTTGGCTAAAATATCAAGATCATGTAGGTCTATAGACCAACATGTCCTGATCATTAGCATGTTTCCAATCAAAATAGACACCTCTTGAGATAAATTATAGCGTTCGAGACTTTTCGAGTGTGTATTTTTCGAATATACACTCGAAACTGCTCTAAGTAGAAAATTCGTGTGTATGAGGCCTAGGCTTCAAAACTTGGCTAAAATATCAAGATCATGTGGGTCTATAGACCAACATGTCCTGATCAATAGCATGTTTTCAATCAAAATAGACACCTCTGGAGCTAAATTATAGCGTTCGAGTCTTTTCGAGTGTGTATTTTTTGAATGTACACTCGAAACTGCTCTAAGTAGAAAAATCTTGTTTATGTGGCCTAGACTTCAAATTTTAGCTAAAATATCAAGATCATGTGGGTCTATAGACCAACATGTCCTGATCAATAGCATGTTTCCAATCAAAATAGACACCTCTTGAGCTAAATTATAGCGTTCTAGTCTTTTCGAGTGTGTATTTTTCGAATGTACACTCGAAACTGCTCTAAGTAGAAAAATCTTGTTTATGTGGCCTAGACTTCAAAATTTGGCTAAAATATCAAGATCATGTGGGTCTATAGACCAACATGTCCTGATCATTAGCATGTTTCCAATCAAAATAGACACCTCTTGAGCTAAAATATAGCGTTCTAGTCTTTTCGAGTGTGTATTTTTCGAATGTACACTCGAAACTGCTCTAAGTAGAAAATTCGTGTTTATGAGGCCTAGGGTTCAAAAATTGGATAAATATCAAGATCATGTGGGTCTATAGACCAACATGTCCTGATAATTAGCATGTTTTCAATCAAAATAGACACCTCTTGAGCTAAATTATAACGTTCGAGTCTTTTCGAGTGTGTATTTTTCGAATGTACACTCGAAACTGCTCTAAGTAGAAAAATCTTGTTTATGTGGCCTAGACTTCAAAATTTGGCTAAAATATCAAGATCATGTGGGTCTATAGACCAACATGTCCTGATCAATAGCATGTTTTCAATCAAAATAGACACCTCTTGAGCTAAATTATAGCGTTCGAATCTTTTCGAGTGTGTACTTTTCGAATGTACACTCGAAACTGCTCTAAGTAGACAAATCTTGTTTATGAGGCCTAGATTTCAAAATTTTGCTAAAATATCAAGATCATCTGGGTCTATAGACCAACATGTCCTGATCATTAGCATGTTTCCAATAAAGATAGAAACCTGTTGATCTAAATTATAGCGTTCAAGTCTTTTCGAGTGTGTATTATTCGAATGTACACTCGAAACTGCTCTAAGTAGAAAATTCGTGTTTATGAGGCCTAGGCTTCAAAACTTGGATAAAATATCAAGATCATGTGGGTCTATAGACCAACATGTCCTGATAAATAGCATGTTTTCAATCAAAATAGACACCTCTTGAGCTAAATTATAGCGTTCTAGTCTTTTCGAGTGTGTATTTTTCGAATTTACACTCGAAACTGCTCTAAGTAGAAAATTTGTGTTTATGAGGCCTAGGCTTCAAAACTTGGCAAAAATATCAAGACCATGTGGGTCTATAGACCAACATGTCCTGATAATTAGCATGTTTTCAATCAAAATAGACATCTCTTGAGCTAAATTATAGCGTTCGAGTCTTTTCGAGTGTGTATTTTTCGAATGTACACTCGAAACTGCTCTAAGTAGAAAAATCTTGTTTATGTGGCCTAGACTTCAAAATTTGGCTAAAATATCAAGATCATGTGGGTCTATAGACCAACATGTCCTGATCATTAGCATGTTTCCAATCAAAATAGACACCTCTTGAGCTAAATTATAGCGTTCTAGTCTTTTCGAGTGTGTATTTTTCGAATGTACACTCGAAACTGCTCTAAGTAGAAAATTCGTGTTTATGAGGCCTAGGGTTCAAAAATTGGATAAATATCAAGATCATGTGGGTCTATAGACAACATGTCCTGATAATTAGCATGTTTTCAATCAAAATAGACACCTCTTGAGCTAAATTATAACGTTCGAGTCTTTTCGAGTGTGTATTTTTCGAATGTACACTCGAAACTGCTCTAAGTAGAAAAATCTTGTTTATGTGGCCTAGACTTCAAAATTTGGCTAAAATATCAAGATCATGTGGGTCTATAGACCAACATGTCCTGATCATTAGCATGTTTCCAATCAAAATAGACACCTCATGAGCTAAATTATAGCGTTCTAGTCTTTTCGAGTGTGTATTTTTCGAATGTACACTCGAAACTTCTCTAAGTAGAAAATTCGTGTTTATGAGGCCTAGGCTTCAAAACTTGGATAAAATATCAAGATCATGTGGGTATATAGACCAACATGTCCTAATAATTAACATGTTTCCAATCAAAATAGACACCTCATGAGCTAAATTATAGCGTTCTAGTCTTTTCGAGTGTGTATTTTTCGAATGTACACTCGAAACTGCTCTAAGTAGAAAAATCTTGTTTATGTGGCCTAGACTTCAAAATTTGGCTAAAATATCAAGATCATGTGGGTCTATAGACCAACATGTCCTGATCATTAGCATGTTTCCAATCAAAATAGACACTTCTTGAGCTAAATTATAGCGTTCGAGTCTTTTCGAGTGTGTATTTTTCGAATGTACACTCGAAACTGCTCTAAGTAGAAAAATCTTGTTTATGTGGCCTAGACTTCAAAATTTGGCTAAAATATCAAGATCATGTGGGTCTATAGACCAACATGTCCTGATCATTAGCATGATTCCAATCAATATAGTCACCTCTTGAGCTAAATTATAGCGTTCTAGTCTTTTCGAGTGTGTATTTTTCGAATGTACACTCGAAACTGCTCTAAGTAGAAAATTTGTGTTTATGAGGCCTAGGATTCAAAACTTGGCTAAAATATCAAGATCATGTGGGTCTATAGACCAACATGTCCTGATAATTAGCATGTTTTCAATCAAAATAGACACCTCTTGAGCTAAATTATAGCGTTCGAGTCTTTTCGAGTGTGTATTTTTCGAATGTACACTCGAAACTGCTCTAAGTAGAAAACTTGTGTTTATGAGGCCTAGGCTTCAAAACTTGGCTAAAATATCAAGATCATGTGGGTCTATAGACCAACATGTCCTGATAATTAGCATGTTTTCAATCAAAATAGACATCTCTGGAGCTAAATTATAGCGTTCGAGTCTTTTCGAGTGTGTATTTTTTGAATGTACACTTGAAACTGCTATAAGTAGAAAAATCTTGTTTATGTGGCCTAGACTTCAAAATTTGGCTAAAATATCAAGATCATGTGGGTCTATAGACCAACATGTTCTGATCAATAACATGTTTTCAATCAAAATAGACACCTCTTGAGCTAAATTATAGAGTTCGAGTCTTTTCGAGTGTGTATTTTTCGAATGTACACTCGAAACTGCTCTAAGTAGAAAAATCTTGTTTATGTGGCCTAGACTTCAAAATTTGGCTAAAATATCAAGATCATGTGGGTCTATAGACCAACATGTCCTGATCATTAGCATGTTTCCAATCAAAATAGACACCTCTTGAGCTAAATTATAGCGTTCTAGTCTTTTCGAGTGTGTATTTTTCGAATGTACACTCGAAACTGCTCTAAGTAGAAAATTTGTGTTTATGAGGCCTAGGCTTCAAAACTTGGCTAAAATATAAAGATCATGTGGGTCTATAGACCAACATGTCCTGATAATTAGCATGTTTTCAATCAAAATAGACACCTCTTGAGCTAAATTATAGCGTTCGAGTTTTTTCGAGTGTGTATTTTTCGAATGTACACTCGAAACTGCTCTAAGTAGAAAAATCTTGTTTATGTGGCCTAGACTTCAAAATTTGGCTAAAATATCAAGATCATGTGGGTCTATAGACCAACATGTCCTGATCATTAGCATGTTTCCAATCAATATAGACACCTCTTGAGCTAAATTATAGCGTTCGAGTCTTTTCGAGTGTGTATTTTTCGAATGTACACTCGAAACTGCTCTAAGTAGAAAATTCGTGTGTATGAGGCCTAGGCTTCAAAACTTGGCAAAAATATCAAGATCATGTGGGTCTATAGACCAACATGTCCTGATAATTAGCATGTTTTCAATCAAAATAGACATCTCCTGAGATAAATTATAACGTTCGAGTCTTTTCGAGTGTGAATTTTTCGAATGTACACTCGAAACTGCTCTAAGTAGACAAATCTTGTTTATGAGGCCTAGACTTCAAAATTTAGCTAATATATCAAGATCATCTGGGTCTATAGACCAACATGTCCTGATCATTAGCATGTTTCCAATAAAAATAGAAACTTGTTGAGCTAAATTATAGCGTTCGAGTCTTTTCGAGTGTGTATTATTCGAATGTACACTCGAAAATGCTCTAAGTAGAAAATTCGTGTTTATGAGGCCTAGGCTTCAAAACTTGGCTAAAATATCAAGATCATGTGGGTCTATAGACCAACATGTCCTGATAATTAGCATGTTTTCTATCAAAATAGACACCTCTTTAGCTAAATTATAGCGTTCGAGTCTTTTCGAGTGTGTATTTTTCGAATGTACACTCGAAACTGCTCTAAGTAGAAAAATCTTGTTTATGAGGCCTAGACTTCAAAATTTGGCTGAAATATCAAGATCATGTAGGTCTATAGACCAACATGTCCTGATCATTAGCATATTTTCAATCAAAATAGACATCTCGTGAGCTAAATTATAACTCTCGAGTCTTTTCGAGTGTGTATTTTTCGAATGTACACTCGAAACTGCTCTAAGAAGACAAATCTTGTTTATGAGGCCTAGAATTCAAAATTTAGCTAAAATATCAAGATCATCTGGGTCTATAGACCAACATGTCTTGATAATTAGCATGTTTCCAATAAAAATAGACACCGGTTGAGCTAAATTATAGCGTTCGAGTCTTTTCGAGTGTGTATTATTTGAATGTACACTCGAAACTGCTCTAAATAGAAAATTCGTGTTTATGAGGCCTAGCCTTCAAAACTTGGGTAACGTATCAAGATCATGTGGGTCTATAGACCAACATGTCATGATCAATAGCATGTTTTCAATCAAAATAGACACCTCTTGAGCTAAATTATAGCGGTCGAGTATTTTCGAGTGTGTATTTTTCGAATGTACACTCGAAACTGCTCTAACTAGACAAATCTTGTTTATGAGGCCTAGATTTCAAAATTTTGCTAAAATATCAAGATCATCTGGGTCTATAGACCAACATGTCCTGATAATTAGCATGTTTCCAATAAAAATAGACACCTGTTGAGCTAAATTATAGCGTTCGAGTCTTTTCGAGTGTGTATTATTCGAATGTACACTCGAAACTGCTCTAAGTAAAAAATTCGTGTTTATGAGGCCTAGGATTCAAAACTTGGATAAAATATCAAGATCATGTGGGTCTATAGACCAACATGTTCTGATCAATAGCATGTTTTCAATCAAAATAGACACCTCTTGAGATAAATTATAGCGTTCGAGTCTTTTCGAGTGTGTATTTTTCGAATGTACACTCGAAACTGCTCTAAGTAGACAAATTTTGTTTATGAGGCCTAGATTTCAAAATTTTGCTAAAATATCAAGATCATCTGGGTTTATAGACCAACATGTCCTGATCATTAGCATGTTTCAAAAAAAAAATAGAAACCTGTTGAGCTAAATTATAGCGTTCGAGTCTTTTCGAATGTGTATTATTCGAATGTACACTCGAAACTGCTCTAAATAGAAAATTCGTGTTTATGAGGCCTAGGATTCAAAACTTGGATAAAATATCAAGATCATGTGGATCTATTGACCAACATGTCCTGATAATTAGCATGTTTTCAATCAAAATAGACACCTCTTGAGCTAAATTATAGCGTTCGAGTCTTTTCGAGTGTGTATTTTTCGAATGTACACTCGAAACTGCTCTAAGTAGAAAAATCTTGTTTATGTGGCCTAGACTTCAAAATTTGGCTAAAGTATCAAGATCATGTGGGTCTATAGACCAACATGTCCTGATCAATAGCATGTTTCCAATCAAAATAGACACCTCTTGAGCTAAATTATAGCGTTCGAGTCTTTTCGAGTGTGTATTTTTCGAATATACACTCGAAACTGCTCTAAGTAGAAAATTCGTGTTTATGAGGCCTAGGCTTCAAAACTTGGCTAAAATATCAAGATCATGTGGGTCTATAGACCAACATGTCCTGATCAATAGCATGTTTTCAATCAAAATAGACACCTCTTGAGCTAAATTATAGCGTTCGAGTCTTTTCGAGTGTGTATTTTTCGAATGTACACTCGAAACTGCTCTAAGTAGACAAATTTTGTTTATGAGGCCTAGATTTCAAAATTTTGCTAAAATATCAAGATCTTCTGGGTTTATAGACCAACATGTCCTGATCATTAGCATGTTTCAAAAAAAAAATAGAAAACTGTTGAGCTAAATTATAGCGTTCGAGTCTTTTCGAGTGTGTATTATTCGAATGTACACTCGAAACTGCTCTAAGTAAAAAATTCGTGTTTATGAGGCCTAGGATTCAAAACTTGGATAAAATATCAAGATCATGTGGGTCTATAGACCAACATGTCCTGATAATTAGCATGTTTTCAATCAAAATAGACACCTCTTGAGCTAAATTATAGCGTTCGAGTTTTTTCGAGTGTGTATTTTTCGAATGTACACTCGAAACTGCTCTAAGTAGAAAAATCTTGTTTATGTGGCCTAGATTTCAAAATTTGGCTAAAATATCAAGATCATGTGGGTCTATAGACCAACATGTCCTGATCATTAGCATGTTTCCAATAAAAATAGAAACTTGTTGAGCTAAATTATAGCGTTCGAGTCTTTTCGAGTGTGTATTATTCGAATGTACACTCGAAAATGCTCTAAGTAGAAAATTCGTGTTTATGAGGCCTAGGCTTCAAAACTTGGCTAAAATATCAAGATCATGTGGGTCTGTAGACCAACATGTCCTGATAATTAGCATGTTTTCTATCAAAATAGACACCTCTTTAGCTAAATTATAGCGTTCGAGTCTTTTCGAGTGTGTATTTTTCGAATGTACACTCGAAACTGCTCTAAGTAGAAAAATCTTGTTTATGAGGCCTAGACTTCAAAATTTGGCTGAAATATCAAGATCATGTGGGTCTATTGACCAACATGTCCTGATAATTAGCATGTTTTCAATCAAAATAGACAACTCTTTAGCTAAATTATAGCGTTCGAGTCTTTTCGAGTGTGTATTTTTCGAATGTACACTCGAAACTGCTCTAAGTAGAAAAATCTTGTTTATGAGGCCTAGACTTCAAAATTTGGCTGAAATATCAAGATCATGTGGGTCTATAGACCAACATGTCCTGATCATTAGCATATTTTCAATCAAAATAGACATCTCGTGAGCTAAATTATAACTCTCGAGTCTTTTCGAGTGTGTATTTTTCGAATGTACACTCGAAACTGCTCTAAGAAGATAAATCTTGTTTATGAGGCCTAGAATTCAAAATTTAGCTAAAATATCAAGATCATCTGGGTCTATAGACCAACATGTCTTGATAATTAGCATGTTTCCAATAAAAATAGACACCGGTTGAGCTAAATTATAGCGTTCGAGTCTTTTCGAGTGTGTATTATTTGAATGTACACTCGAAACTGCTCTAAATAGAAAATTCGTGTTTATGAGGCCTAGCCTTCAAAACTTGGGTAACGTATCAAGATCATGTGGGTCTATAGACCAACATGTCATGATCAATAGCATGTTTTCAATCAAAATAGACACCTCTTGAGCTAAATTATAGCGGTCGAGTATTTTCGAGTGTGTATTTTTCGAATGTACACTCGAAACTGCTCTAACTAGACAAATCTTGTTTATGAGGCCTAGATTTCAAAATTTTGCTAAAATATCAAGATCATCTGGGTCTATAGACCAACATGTCCTGATCATTAGCATGTTTCCAATAAAAATAGAAACCTGTTGACCTAAATTATAGCGTTCGAGTATTTTCGAGTGTGTATTATTCGAATGTACACTCGAAACTGCTCTAAATAGAAAATTCGTGTTTATGAGGCCTAGGTTTCAAAACTTGGATAAAATATCAAGATCATGTGGGTCTATAGACCAACATGTTCTGATCAATAGCATGTTTTCAATCAAAATAGACACCTCTTGAGATAAATTATAGCGTTCGAGTCTTTTCGAGTGTGTATTTTTCGAATGTACACTCGAAACTGCTCTAAGTAGACAAATTTTGTTTATGAGGCCTAGATTTCAAAATTTTGCTAAAATATCAAGATCATCTGGGTTTATAGACCAACATGTCCTGATCATTAGCATGTTTCAAAAAAAAAATAGAAACCTGTTGAGCTAAATTATAGCGTTCGAGTCTTTTCGAATGTGTATTATTCGAATGTACACTCGAAACTGCTCTAAATAGAAAATTCGTGTTTATGAGGCCTAGGATTCAAAACTTGGATAAAATATCAAGATCATGTGGATCTATTGACCAACATGTCCTGATAATTAGCATGTTTTCAATCAAAATAGACACCTCTTGAGCTAAATTATAGCGTTCGAGTCTTTTCGAGTGTGTATTTTTCGAATGTACACTCGAAACTGCTCTAAGTAGAAAAATCTTGTTTATGTGGCCTAGACTTCAAAATTTGGCTAAAGTATCAAGATCATGTGGGTCTATAGACCAACATGTCCTGATCAATAGCATGTTTCCAATCAAAATAGACACCTCTTGAGCTAAATTATAGCGTTCGAGTCTTTTCGAGTGTGTATTTTTCGAATATACACTCGAAACTGCTCTAAGTAGAAAATTCGTGTGTATGAGGCCTAGACTTCAAAACTTGGCTAAAATATCAAGATCATGTGGGTATATAGACCAACATGTCCTGATAATTAGCATGTTTTCAATCAAAATAGACATCTCTTGAGCTAAATTATAGCGTTCGAGTCTTTTCGAGTGTGTATTTTTCGAATGTACACTCGAAACTGCTCTAAGTAGAAAAATCTTGTTTATGAGGCCTAGACTTCAAAACTTGGATAAAATATCAAGATCATGTGGGTCTATAGACCAACATGTCCTGATAATTAGCATGTTTTCAATCAAAATAGACACCTCTTGAGCTAAATTATAGCGTTCGAGTCTTTTCGAGTGTGTCTTTTTCGAATGTACACTCGAAACTGCTCTAAGTAGAAAAATCTTGTTTATGTGGCCTAGACTTCAAAATTTGGCTAAAATATCAAGATCATGTGGGTCTATAGACCAACATGTCCTGATCATTAGCATGTTTCCAATAAAATAGACACCTGTCGATCTAAATTATAGCGTTCGAGTCTTTTCGAGTGTGTATTTTTCGAATGTACACTCGAAACTGCTCTAAGTAGAAAAATCTTGTTTATGTGGCCTAGACTTCAAAATTTGGCTAAAATATCAAGATCATGTGGGTCTATAGACCAACATGTCCTGATCAATAGCATGTTTTCAATCAAAATAGACACCTCTTGAGCTAAATTATAGCGTTCGAGTCTTTTCGAGTGTGTATTTTTCGAATGTACACTCGAAACTGCTCTAAGTAGAATATCCGTGTTTCTGAGGCCTAGGCTTCAAAATTTGGATAAAATATCAAGATCATGTGGGTCTATAGACCAACATGTCCTGATAATTAGCATGTTTTCAATCAAAATAGACACCTCTTGAGCTAAATTATAGCGTTCGAGTCTTTTCGAGTGTGTATTTTTCGAATGTACACTCGAAACTGCTCTAAGTAGAAAATTTGTGTATATGAGGCCTAGGCTTCAAAACTTGGCTGAAATATCAAGATCATGTGGGTCTATAGACCAACATGTCCTGATAATTAGCATGTTATCAATCAAAATAGACACCTCTGGAGCTAAATTATAGCGTTCGAGTCTTTTCGAGTGTGTATTTTTTGAATGTACACTCGAAACTGCTCTAAGTAGAAAAATCTTGTTTATGTGGCCTAGACTTCAAAATTTGGCTAAAATATCAAGATCATGTGGGTCTATAGACCAACATGTCCTGATCAATAGCATGTTTTCAATCAAAATAGACACCTCTTGAGCTAAATTATAGCGTTCGAGTCTTTTCGAGTGTGTATTTTTCGAATGTACACTCGAAACTTCTCTAAGTAGAAAATTTGTGTTTATGAGGCCTAGGCTTCAAAACTTGGCTAAAATATCAAGATCATGTGGGTCTATAGACCAACATGTCCTGATAATTAGCATGTTTTCAATCAAAATAGACACCTCTTGAGCTAAATTATAGCGTTCGAGTCTTTTCGAGTGTGTATTTTTTGAATGTACACTCGAAACTGCTCTAAGTAGAAAAATCTTGTTTATGAGGCCTAGACTTCAAAATTTGGCTAAAATATCAAGATCATGTGGGTCTATAGACCAACATGTCCTGATAATTAGCATGTTTTCAATCAAAATAGACATCTCTTAAGATAAATTATAGCGTTCGAGTCTTTTCGAGTGTGTATTATTCGAATGTACACTCGAAACTGCTCTAAGTAGAATATCCGTGTTTATGAAGCCTAGTCTTCAAAACTTGGATAAAATATCAAGATCATGTGGGTCTATAGACCAACATGTCCTGATCAATAGCATGTTTTCAATCAAAATAGACACCTCTTGAGCTAAATTATAGCGTTCGAGTCTTTTCGAGTGTGTATTTTTCGAATGTACACTCGAAACTGCTCTAAGTAGAAAAATCTTGTTTATGTGGCCTAGACTTCAAAACTTGTCTAAAATATCAAGATCATGTGGGTCTATAGACCAACATGTCCTGATCATTAGCATGTTTCCAATCAAAATAGACACCTCTTGAGCTAAATTATAGCGTTCTAGTCTTTTCGAGTGTGTATTTTTCGAATGTACACTCGAAACTGCTCTAAGTAGAAAAATATTGTTTATGTGGCCTAGACTTCAAAATTTGGATAAAATATCAAGATCATGTGGGTCTATAGACCAACATGTCCTGATCAATAGCATGTTTTCAATCAAAATAGACACCTCTTGAGCTAAATTATAGCGTTCGAGTCTTTTCGAGTGTGTATTTTTCGAATGTACACTCGAAACTGCTCTAAGTAGAAAAATCTTGTTTATGTGGCCTAGACTTCAAAATTTGGCTAAAATATCAAGATCATGTAGGTCTATAGACCAACATGTCCTGATCATTAGCATGTTTCCAATCAAAATAGATACCTCTTGAGCCAAATTATAGCGTTCGAGTCTTTTCGAGTGTGTATTATTCAAATGTACACTCGAAACTGCTCTAAGTAGAAAATCCGTGTTTATGAGGCCTAGGCTTCAAAATTTGGCTAAAATATCAAGTCATGTGGGTCTATAGACCAACATGTCCTGATCAATAGCATGTTTTCAATCAAAATAGACACCTCTTGAGCTAAATTATAGCGTTCGAGTCTTTTCGAGTGTGTATTTTTCGAATGTACACTCGAAACTGCTCTAAGTAGAAAAATCTTGTTTATGTGGCTTAGACTTCAAAATTTGGCTAAAATATCAAGATCATGTGGGTCTATAGACCAACATGTCCTGATAATTAGCATGTTTTCAATCAAAATAGACATCTCTGGAGCTAAATTATAGCGTTCGATTCTTTTCGAGTGTGTATTTTTTGAATGTACACTTGAAACTGCTCTAAGTAGAAAAATCTTGTTTATGTGGCCTAGACTTCAAAATTTGGCTAAAATATCAAGATCATGTGGGTCTATAGACCAACATGTCCTGATCAATAGCATGTTTTCAATCAAAATAGACACCTCTTGAGCTAAATTATAGCGTTCGAGTCTTTTCGAGTGTGTATTTTTCGAATGTACACTCGAAACTGCTCTAAGTAGAAAATCTTGTTTATGTGGCCTAGACTTCAAAATTTGGCTAAAATATCAAGATCATGTGGGTCTATAGACCAACATGTCCTGATAATTAGCATGTTTTCAATCAAAATAGACATCTCTGGAGATAAATTATAGCGTTCGAGTCTTTTCGAGTGTGTATTTTTTGAATGTACACTTGAAACTGCTCTAAGTAGAAAAATCTTGTTTATGTGGCCTAGACTTCAAAATTTGGCTAAAATATCAAGATCATGTGGGTCTATAGACCAACATGTCCTGATCAATAGCATGTTTTCAATCAAAATAGACACCTCTTGAGCTAAATCATAGCGTTCGAGTCTTTTCGAGTGTGTATTTTTCGAATGTACACTCGAAACTGCTCTAAGTAGAAAAATCTTGTTTATGTGGCCTAGACTTCAAAATTTGGCTAAAATATCAAGATCATGTGGGTCTATAGACCAACATATCCTGATCATTAGCATGTTTCCAATAAAAATAGAAACTTGTTGAGCTAAATTATAGCGTTCGAGTCTTTTCGAGTGTGTATTATTCGAATGTACACTCGAAACTGCTCTAAGTAGAAAATTCGTGTTTATGAGGCCTAGGCTTCAAAACTTGGCTAAAATATCAAGATCATGTGGGTCTATAAACCAACATGTCATGATCAATAGCATGTTTTCAATCAAAATAGACACCTCTTGAGCTAAATTATAGCGTTCGAGTCTTTTCGAGTGTGTATTATTCGAATGTACACTCGAAACTGCTCTAAGTAAAAAATTCGTGTTTATGAGGCCTAGGATTCAAAACTTGGATAAAATATCAAGATCATGTGGGTCTATAGACCAACATGTCCTGATAATTAGCATGTTTTCAATCAAAATAGACACCTCTTGAGCTAAATTATAGCGTTCGAGTTTTTTCGAGTGTGTATTATTCGAATGTACACTCGAAACTGCTCTAAGTAAAAAATTCGTGTTTATGAGGCCTAGGATTCAAAACTTGGATAAAATATCAAGATCATGTGGGTCTATAGACCAACATGTCCTGATAATTAGCATGTTTTCAATCAAAATAGACACCTCTTGAGCTAAATTATAGCGTTCGAGTCTTTTCGAGTGTGTATTTTTAGAATGTACACTCGAAACTGCTCTAAGTAGAAAAATCTTGTTTATGTGGCCTAGACTTCAAAATTTGGCTAAAATATCAAGATCATGTGGGTCTATAGACTAACATGTCCTGATCATTAGCATGTTTCCAATAAAAATAGAAACTTGTTGAGCTAAATTATAGCGTTCGAGTCTTTTCGAGTGTGTATTATTCGAATGTACACTCGAAAATGCTCTAAGTAGAAAATTCGTGTTTATGAGGCCTAGGCTTCAAAACTTGGCTAAAATATCAAGATCATGTGGGTCTGTAGACCAACATGTCCTGATAATTAGCATGTTTTCTATCAAAATAGACACCTCTTTAGCTAAATTATAGCGTTCGAGTCTTTTCGAGTGTGTATTTTTCGAATGTACACTCGAAACTGCTCTAAGTAGAAAAATCTTGTTTATGTGGCCTAGACTTCAAAATTTGGCTAAAATATCAAGATCATGTGGGTCTATAGACCAACATGTCCTGATCATTAGCATGTTTCCAATAAAAATAGAAACTTGTTGAGCTAAATTATAGCGTTCGAGTCTTTTCGAGTGTGTATTATTCGAATGTACACTCGAAAATGCTCTAAGTAGAAAATTCGTGTTTATGAGGCCTAGGCTTCAAAACTTGGCTAAAATATCAAGATCATGTGGGTCTGTAGACCAACATGTCCTGATAATTAGCATGTTTTCTATCAAAATAGACCCCTCTTTAGCTAAATTATAGCGTTCGAGTCTTTTCGAGTGTGTATTTTTCGAATGTACACTCGAAACTGCTCTAAGTAGAAAAATCTTGTTTATGAGGCCTAGACTTCAAAATTTGGCTGAAATATCAAGATCATGTGGGTCTATTGACCAACATGTCCTGATAATTAGCATGTTTTCAATCAAAATAGACACCTCTTTAGCTAAATTATAGCGTTCGAGTCTTTTCGAGTGTGTATTTTTCGAATGTACACTCGAAACTGCTCTAAGTAGAAAAATCTTGTTTATGAGGCCTAGACTTCAAAATTTGGCTGAAATATCAAGATCATGTGGGTCTATAGACCAACATGTCCTGATCATTAGCATATTTTCAATCAAAATAGACATCTCGTGAGCTAAATTATAACTCTCGAGTCTTTTCGAGTGTGTATTTTTCGAATGTACACTCGAAACTGCTCTAAGAAGACAAATCTTTTTTATGAGGCCTAGAATTCAAAATTTAGCTAAAATATCAAGATCATCTGGGTCTATAGACCAACATGTCTTGATAATTAGCATGTTTCCAATAAAAATAGACACCGGTTGAGCTAAATTATAGCGTTCGAGTCTTTTCGAGTGTGTATTATTTGAATGTACACTCGAAATTGCTCTAAATAGAAAATTCGTGTTTATGAGGCCTAGCCTTCAAAACTTGGGTAACGTATCAAGATCATGTGGGTCTATAGACCAACATGTCATGATCAATAGCATGTTTTCAATCAAAATAGACACCTCTTGAGCTAAATTATAGCGGTCGAGTATTTTCGAGTGTGTATTTTTCGAATGTACACTCGAAACTGCTCTAACTAGACAAATCTTGTTTATGAGGCCTAGATTTCAAAATTTTGCTAAAATATCAAGATCATCTGGGTCTATAGACCAACATGTCCTGATCATTAGCATGTTTCCAATAAAAATAGAAACCTGTTGACCTAAATTATAGCGTTCGAGTATTTTCGAGTGTGTATTATTCGAATGTACACTCGAAACTGCTCTAAATAGAAAATTCGTGTTTATGAGGCCTAGGTTTCAAAACTTGGATAAAATATCAAGATCATGTGGGTCTATAGACCAACATGTTCTGATCAATAGCATGTTTTCAATCAAAATAGACACCTCTTGAGATAAATTATAGCGTTCGAGTCTTTTCGAGTGTGTATTTTTCGAATGTACACTCGAAACTGCTCTAAGTAGACAAATTTTGTTTATGAGGCCTAGATTTCAAAATTTTGCTAAAATATCAAGATCATCTGGGTTTATAGACCAACATGTCCTGATCATTAGCATGTTTCAAAAAAAAAATAGAAACCTGTTGAGCTAAATTATAGCGTTCGAGTCTTTTCGAATGTGTATTATTCGAATGTACACTCGAAACTGCTCTAAATAGAAAATTCGTGTTTATGAGGCCTAGGATTCAAAACTTGGATAAAATATCAAGATCATGTGGATCTATTGACCAACATGTCCTGATAATTAGCATGTTTTCAATCAAAATAGACACCTCTTGAGCTAAATTATAGCGTTCGAGTCTTTTCGAGTGTGTATTTTTCGAATGTACACTCGAAACTGCTCTAAGTAGAAAAATCTTGTTTATGTGGCCTAGACTTCAAAATTTGGCTAAAGTATCAAGATCATGTGGGTCTATAGACCAACATGTCCTGATCAATAGCATGTTTCCAATCAAAATAGACACCTCTTGAGCTAAATTATAGCGTTCGAGTCTTTTCGAGTGTGTATTTTTCGAATATACACTCGAAACTGCTCTAAGTAGAAAATTCGTGTGTATGAGGCCTAGACTTCAAAACTTGGCTAAAATATCAAGATCATGTGGGTATATAGACCAACATGTCCTGATAATTAGCATGTTTTCAATCAAAATAGACATCTCTTGAGCTAAATTATAGCGTTCGAGTCTTTTCGAGTGTGTATTTTTCGAATGTACACTCGAAACTGCTCTAAGTAGAAAAATCTTGTTTATGAGGCCTAGACTTCAAAACTTGGATAAAATATCAAGATCATGTGGGTCTATAGACCAACATGTCCTGATCATTAGCATGTTTTCAATCAAAATAGACATCTCTTGAGCTAAATTATAGCGTTTGAGTCTTTTCGAGTGTGTATTTTTCGAATGTACACTCGAAACTGCTCTAAGTAGAAAAATCTTGTTTATGTGGCCTAGACTTCAAAATTTGGCTAAAATATCAAGATCATGTGGGTCTATAGACCAACATGTCCTGATAATTAGCATGTTTTCAATCAAAATAGACACCTCTTGAGCTAAATTATATCGTTCGAGTCTTTTCGAGTGTGTATTTTTCGAATATACACTCGAAACTGCTCTAAGTAGAAAAATCTTGTTTATGTGGCCTAGACTACAAAATTTGGCTAAAATATCAAGATCTTGTGGGTCTATAGACCAACGTGTGCTGATCATTAGCATGTTTCCAATCAAAATAGACACCTCTTGAGCTAAATTATAGCGTTCTAGTCTTTTCGAGTGTGTATTTTTCGAATGTACACTCGAAACTGCTCTAAGTAGAAAATTTGTGTTTATGGGGCCTAGGATTCAAAACTTGGCTAAAATATCAAGATCATGTGGGTCTATAGACCAACATGTCCTGATAATTAGCATGTTTTCAATCAAAATAGACACCTCTTGAGCTAAATTATAGCGTTCGAGTCTTTTCGAGTGTGTATTTTTCGAATGTACACTCGAAACTGCTCTAAGTAGAAAAATCTTGTTTATGTGGCCTAGACTTCAAAATTTGGCTAAAATATCAAGATCATGTGGGTCTATAGACCAACATGTCCTGATAATTAGCATGTTTTCAATCAAAATAGACATCTCTTGAGATAAATTATAGCGTTCGAGTTTTTTCGAGTGTGTATTATTCGAATGTACACTCGAAACTGCTCTAAGTAGGATATCCGTGTTTATGAAGCCTAGGCTTCAAAACTTGGATAAAATATCAAGATCATGTGGGTCTATAGACCAACATGTCCTGATCAATAGCATGTTTTCAATCAAAATAGACACCTCTTGAGCTAAATTATAGCGTTCGAGTCTTTTCGAGTGTGTATTTTTCGAATGTACACTCGAAACTGCTCTAAGTAGAAAAATCTTGTTTATGTGGCCTAGACTTCAAAATTTGGCTAAAATATCAAGATCATGTGGGTCTATAGACCAACATGTCCTGATAATTAGCATGTTTTCAATCAAAATAGACATCTCTTGATATAAATTATAGCGTTCGAGTCTTTTCGAGTGTGTATTTTTTGAATGTACACTTGAAACTGCTCTAAGTAGAAAAATCTTGTTTATGTGGCCTAGACTTCAAAATTTGGCTAAAATATCAAGATCATGTGGGTCTATAGACCAACATGTCCTGATCATTAGCATGTTTCCAATAAAAATAGAAACTTGTTGAGCTAAATTATAGCGTTCGAGTCTTTTCGAGTGTGTATTTTTCGAATGTACACTCGAAACTGCTCTAAGTAGAAAAATCTTGTTTATGTGGCCTAGACTTCAAAATTTGGCTAAAATATCAAGATCATGTGGGTCTATAGACCAACATGTCCTGATCATTAGAATGTTTCCAATCAAAATAGACACCTCTTGAGCTAAATTATAGCGTTCTAGTTTTTTCGAGTGTGTATTTTTCGAATGTACACTCGAAACTGCTCTAAGTAGAATATCCGTGTTTATGAAGCCTAGGCTTCAAAACTTGGATAAAATATCAAGATCATGTGGGTCTATAGACCAACATGTCCTGATCAATAGCATGTTTTCAATCAAAATAGACACCTCTTGAGCTAAATTATAGCGTTCGAGTCTTTTCGAGTGTGTATTTTTCGAATGTACACTCGAAACTACTCTAAGTATAATATCAGTGTTTATGAGGCCTAGGCTTCAAAACTTGGATAAAATATCAAGATCATGTGGGTCTATAGACCAACATGTCCTGATAATTAGCATGTTTTCAATCAAAATAGACACCTCTTGAGCTAAATTATAGCGTTCGAGTCTTTTCGAGTGTGTATTTTTCGAATGTACACTCGAAACTACTCTAAGTAGAAAATTCGTGTTTATGAGGCCTAGGCTTCAAAACTTGGCTAAAATATCAAGATCATGTGGGTCTATAGACCAACATGTCCTGATCAATAGCATGTTTTCAATCAAAATAGACACCTCTTGAGCTAAATTATAGCGTTCGAGTCTTTTCGAGTGTGTATTTTTCGAATGTACACTCGAAACTGCTCTAAGTAGACAAATTTTGTTTATGAGGCCTAGATTTCAAAATTTTGCTAAAATATCAAGATCATCTGGGTTTATAGACCAACATGTCCTGATCATTAGCATGTTTCAAAAAAAAAATAGAAACCTCTTGAGCTAAATTATAGCGTTCGAGTCTTTTCGAGTGTGTATTTTTCGAATGTACACTCGAAACTGCTCTAAGTAGAAAAATCTTGTTTATGTGGCCTAGACTTCAAAATTTGGCTAAAATATCAAGATCATGTGGGTCTATAGACCAACATGTCCTGATCATTAGCATGTTTCCAATCAATATAGACACCTCTTGAGCTAAATTATAGCGTTCAAGTCTTTTCGAGTGTGTATTTTTCGAATGTACACTCGAAACTGCTCTAAGTATAATATCAGTGTTTATGAGGCCTAGGCTTCAAAACTTGGATAAAATATCAAGATAATGTGGGTCTATAGACCAACATGTCCTGATAATTAGCATGTTTTCAATCAAAATAGACACCTCTTGAGCTAAATTATAGCGTTCGAGTCTTTTCGAGTGTGTATTTTTCGAATGTACACTCGAAACTGCTCTAAGTAGAAAAATCTTGTTTATGTGGCCTAAACTTCAAAATTTGGCTAAAATATCAAGATCATGTGGGTCTATAGACCAACATGTCCTGATCATTAGCATGTTTCCAATCAATATAGACACCTCTTGAGCTAAATTATAGCGTTCTAGTCTTTTCGAGTGTGTATTTTTCGAATGTACACTCGAAACTGCTCTAAGTAGAAAAATCTTGTTTATGAGGCCTAGGCTTCAAAATTTGGCTAAAATATCAAGATCATGTGGGTCTATAGACCAACATGTCCTGATAATTAGCATGTTTTCAATCAAAATAGACATCTCTTGAGATAAATTATAGCGTTCGAGTCTTTTCGAGTGTGTATTATTCGAATGTACACTCGAAACTGCTCTAAGTAGAAAATTCGTGTGTATGAGGCCTAAGCTTCAAAACTTGGCTAAAATATCAAGATCATGTGGGTCTATAGACCAACATGTCCTGATAATTAGCATGTTTTCAATCAAAATAGACACCTCTTGAGCTTAATTATAGCGTTCGAGTCTTTTCGAGTGTGTATTTTTCGAATGTACACTCGAAACTGCTCTAAGTAGAAAAATCTTGTTTATGTGGCCTAGACTTCAAAATTTGGCTAAAATATCAAGATCATGTGGGTCTATAGACCAACATGTCCTGATAATTAGCATGTTTTCAATCAAAATAGACATCTCTGGAGCTAAATTATAGCGTTCGAGTCTTTTCGAGTGTGTATTTTTTGAATGTACACTTGAAACTGCTCTAAGTAGAAAAATCTTGTTTATGTGGCCTAGACTTCAAAATTTGGCTAAAATATCAAGATCATGTGGGTCTATAGACCAACATGTCCTGATCAATAGCATGTTTCCAATCAAAATAGACACCTCTTGAGCTAAATTATAGCGTTCTAGTCTTTTCGAGTGTGTATTTTTCGAATTTACAATCGAAACTGCTCTAAGTAGAAAATTTGTGTTTATGAGGCCTAGGCTTCAAAACTTGGCAAAAATATCAAGATCATGTGGGTCTATAGACCAACATGTCCTGATAATTAGCATGTTTTCAATCAAAATAGACATCTCTGGAGCTAAATTATATCGTTCGAGTCTTTTCGAGTGTGTATTTTTCGAATGTACACTCGAAACTGCTCTAAGTAGAAAAATCTTGTTTATGTGGCCTAGACTTCAAAATTTGGCTAAAATATCAAGATCATGTGGGTCTATAGACCAACATGTCCTGATCATTAGCATGTTTCCAATCAAAATAGACACCTCTTGAGCTAAATTATAGTGTTCTAGTCTTTTCGAGTGTGTATTTTTCGAATGTTCACTCGAAACTGCTCTAAGTAGAAAATTTGTGTTTATGAGGCCTAGGATTCAAAACTTGGCTAAAATATCAAGATCATGTGGGTCTATAGACCAACATGTCCTGATAATTAGCATGTTTTCAATCAAAATATACACCTCTTGAGCTAAATTATAGCGTTCGAGTCTTTTCGAGTGTGTATTTTTCGAATGTACACTCGAAACTGCTCTAAGTAGACAAATCTTGTTTATGAGGCCTAGATTTCAAAATTTTGCTAAAATATAAAGATCATCTGGGTCTATAGACCAACATGTCCTGATCATTAGCATGTTTCAAAAAAAAAAAAAAGAAACATGTTGAGCTAAATTATAGCGTTCGAGTCTTCGAGTGTGTATTATTCGAATGTACACTCGAAACTTCTCTAAGTAAAAAATTCGTGTTTATGAGGCCTAGGATTCAAAACTTGGATAAAATATCAAGATCATGTGGGTCTATAGACCAACATGTCCTGATAATTAGCATGTTTTCAATCAAAATAGACACATCTTGAGCTAAATTATAGCTTTCGAGTTTTTTCGAGTGTGTATTTTTCGAATGTACACTCGAAACTGCTCTAAGTAGAAAAATCTTGTTTATGTGGCCTAGACTTCAAAATTTGGCTAAAATATCAAGATCATGTGGGTCTATAGACCAACATGTCCTGATCATTAGCATGTTTCCAATAAAAATAGAAACTTGTTGAGCTAAATTATAGCGTTCGAGTCTTTTCGAGTGTGTATTATTCGAATGTACACTCGAAAATGCTCTAAGTAGAAAATTCGTGTTTATGAGGCCTAGGCTTCAAAACTTGGCTAAAATATCAAGATCATGTGGGTCTGTAGACCAACATGTCCTGATAATTAGCATGTTTTCTATCAAAATAGACACCTCTTTAGCTAAATTATAGCGTTCGAGTCTTTTCGAGTGTGTATTTTTCGAATGTACACTCGAAACTGCTCTAAGTAGAAAAATCTTGTTTATGAGGCCTAGACTTCAATATTTGGCTGAAATATCAAGATCATGTGGGTCTATTGACCAACATGTCCTGATAATTAGCATGTTTTCAATCAAAATAGACACCTCTTTAGCTAAATTATAGCGTTCGAGTCTTTTCGAGTGTGTATTTTTCGAATGTACACTCGAAACTGCTCTAAGTAGAAAAATCTTGTTTATGAGGCCTAGGCTTCAAAACATGGCTGAAATATCAAGATCATGTGGGTCTATAGACCAACATGTCCTGATCATTAGCATATTTTCAATCAAAATAGACATCTCGTGAGCTAAATTATAACTCTCGAGTCTTTTCGAGTGTGTATTTTTCGAATGTACACTCGAAACTGCTCTAAGAAGACAAATCTTGTTTATGAGGCCTAGAATTCAAAATTTAGATAAAATATCAAGATCATCTGGGTCTATAGACCAACATGTCTTGATAATTAGTATGTTTCCAATAAAAATAGACACCGGTTGAGCTAAATTATAGCGTTCGAGTCTTTTCGAGTTTGTATTATTTGAATGTACACTCGAAACTGCTCTAAATAGAAAATTCGTGTTTATGAGGCCTAGCCTTCAAAACTTGGGTACGTATCAAGATCATGTGGGTCTATAGACTAACATGTCCTGATCATTAGCATGTTTCCAATCAAAATAGACACCTCTTGAGATAAATTATGACGTTCGATTCTTTTCGAGTGTGTATTATTCGAATGTACACTCGAAACTGCTCTAAGTAAAAAATTCGTGTTTATGAGGCCTAGGATTCAAAACTTGGATAAAATACCAAGATCATGTGGGTCTATAGACCAACATGTCCTGATAATTAGCATGTTTTCAATCAAAATAGACACCTCTTGAGCTAAATTATAGCGTTCGAGTCTTTTCGAGTGTGTATTTTTCGAATGTACACTCGAAACTGCTCTAAGTAGAAAAATCTTGTTTATGTGGCCTAGACTTCAAAATTTGGCTAAAATATCAAGATCATGTGGGTCTATAGACCAACATGTCCTGATAATTAGCATGTTTTCAATCAAAATAGACATCTCTTTAGCTAAATTATAGCGTTCGAGTCTTTTCGAGTGTGTATTTTTCGAATGTACACTCGAAACTGCTCTAAGTAGAAAAATCTTGTTTATGAGGCCTAGACTTCAAAATTTGGCTGAAATATCAAGATCATGTGGGTCTATAGACCAACATGTCCTGATCATTAGCATATTTTCAATCAAAATAGACATCTCGTGAGCTAAATTATAACGTTCGAGTCTTTTCGAGTGTGTATTTTTCGAATGTACACTCGAAACTGCTCTAAGAAGACAAATCTTGTTTATGAGGCCTAGAATTCAAAATTTAGCTAAAATATCTAGATCATCTGGGTCTATAGACCAACATGTCTTGATAATTAGCATGTTTCCAATAAAAATAGACAACGGTTGAGCTAAATTATAGCGTTGGAGTCTTTTCGAGTGTGTATTATTTGAATGTACACTCGAAACTGATCTAAATAGAAAATTCGTGTTTATGAGGCCTAGCCTTGAAAACTTGGGTAACGTATCAAGATCATGTGGGTCTATAGACCAACATGTCATGATCAATAGCATGTTTTCAATCAAAATAGACACCTCTTGAGCTAAATTATAGCGGTCGAGTATTTTCGAGTGTGTATTTTTCGAATGTACACTCGAAACTGCTCTAACTAGACAAATCTTGTTTATGAGGCCTAGATTTCAAAATTTTGCTAAAATATCAAGATCATCTGGGTCTATAGACCAACATGTCCTGATCATTAGCATGTTTCCAATAAAAATAGAAACCTGTTGAGCTAAATTATAGCGTTCCAGTCTTTTCGAGTGTGTATTATTCGAATGTACACTCGAAACTGCTCTAAGTAGAAAATCGTGTTTATGAGGCCTAGGTTTCAAAACTTGGATAAAATATCAAGATCATGTGGGTCTATAGACCAACATGTCCTGATAATTAGCATGTTTTCAATCAAAATAGACACCTCTTGAGCTAAATTATAGCGTTCGAGTCTTTTCGAGTGTGTATTTTTAGAATGTACACTCGAAACTGCTCTAAGTAGAAAAATCTTGTTTATGTGGCCTAGACTTCAAAATTTGGCTAAAATATCAAGATCATGTGGGTCTATAGACTAACATGTCCTGATCATTAGCATGTTTCCAATAAAAATAGAAACTTGTTGAGCTAAATTATAGCGTTCGAGTCTTTTCGAGTGTGTATTATTCGAATGTACACTCGAAAATGCTCTAAGTAGAAAATTCGTGTTTATGAGGCCTAGGCTTCAAAACTTGGCTAAAATATCAAGATCATGTGGGTCTATAGACCAATATGTCCTGATAATTAGCATGTTTTCAATCAAAATAGACACCTCTTGAGCTAAATTATAGCGTTCGAGTCTTTTCGAGTGTGTATTATTCGAATGTACACTCGAAACTGCTCTAAGTAAAAAATTCGTGTTTATGAGGCCTAGGATTCAAAACTTGGATAAAATATCAAGATCATGTGGGTCTATAGACCAACATGTCCTGATAATTAGCATGTTTTCAATCAAAATAGACACCTCTTGAGCTAAATTATAGCGTTCGAGTTTTTTCGAGTGTGTATTTTTCGAATGTACACTCGAAACTGCTCTAAGTAGAAAAATCTTGTTTATGTGGCCTAGACTTCAAAATTTGGCTAAAATATCAAGATCATGTGGGTCTATAGACCAACATGTCCTGATCATTAGCATGTTTCCAATAAAAATAGAAACTTGTTGAGCTAAATTATAGCGTTCGAGTCTTTTCGAGTGTGTATTATTCGAATGTACACTCGAAAATGCTCTAAGTAGAAAATTCGTGTTTATGAGGCCTAGGCTTCAAAACTTGGCTAAAATATCAAGATCATGTGGGTCTATAGACCAACATGTCCTGATAATTAGCATGTTTTCTATCAAAATAGAAACCTCTTTAGCTAAATTATAGCGTTCGAGTCTTTTCGAGTGTGTATTTTTCGAATGTACACTAGAAACTGCTCTAAGTAGAAAAATCTTGTTTATGAGGCCTAGACTTCAAAATTTGGCTGAAATATCAAGATCATGTGGGTCTATTGACCAACATGTCCTGATAATTAGCATGTTTTCAATCAAAATAGACACCTCTTTAGATAAATTATAGCGTTCGAGTCTTTTCGAGTGTGTATTTTTCGAATGTACACTCGAAACTGCTCTAAGTAGAAAAATCTTGTTTATGTGGCCTAGACTTCAAAATTTGGCTAAAATATCAAGATCATCTGGGTCTATAGACCAACATGTCCTGATCATTAGCATGTTTCCAATAAAAATAGACACCTCTTGAGCTAAATTATAGCGTTCGAGTCTTTTCGAGTGTGTATTTTTCGAATATACACTCGAAACTGCTCTAAGTAGAAAATTCGTGTTTATGAGGCCTAGCCTTCAAAACTTGGCTAACATATGAAGATCATGTGGGTCAGTAGACCAACATGTCCTGATCAATAGCATGTTTTCAATCAAAATAGACACCTCTTGAGCTAAATTATAGCGTTCGAGTCTTTTCGAGTGTGTATTTTTCGAATGTACACTCGAAACTGCTCTAAGTAGACAAATTTTGTTTATGAGGCCTAGATTTCAAAATTTTGCTGAAATATCAAGATCATGTGGGTCTATAGACCAATATGTCATGATCATTAACATGTTTCCAATAAAAATAGAAACCTGTTGAGATAAATTATAGGGTTCGAGTCTTTTCGAGTGTGTATTATTCGAATGTACACTCGAAACTGCTCTAAGTATAAACTTCGTGTTTATGAGGCCTAGGCTTCAAAACTTGGCTAAAATATCAAGATCATGTGGGTCTATAGACCAACATGTCCTGATCAATAGCATGTTTTCAATCAAAATAGACACCTCTTGAGCTAAATTATAGCGTTCGAGTCTTTTCGAGTGTGTATTTTTCGAATGTACACTCGAAACTGCTCTAAGTACACAAATTTTGTTTATGAGGCCTAGATTTCAAAATTTTGCTAAAATATCAAGATCATCTGGGTTTATAGACCAACATGTCCTGATCATTAGCATGTTTCAAAAAAAAAATAGAAACCTGTTGAGCTTAATTATAGCGTTCGAGTCTTTTCGAGTGTGTATTATTCGAACGTACACTCGAAACTGCTCTAAGTAAAAAATTCGTGTTTATGAGGCCTAGGATTCAAAACTTAGATAAAATATCAAGATCATGTGGGTCTATAGACCAACATGTCCTGATAATTAGCATGTTTTCAATCAAAATAGACACCTCTTGAGCTATATTATAGCGTTCGAGTCTTTTCGAGTGTGTATTTTTCGAATGTACACTCGAAACTGCTCTAAGTAGAAAAATCTTGTTTATGTGGCCTAGACTTCAAAATTTGGCTAAAATATCAAGATCATGTGGGTCTATAGACCAATATGTCCTGATCATTAGCATGTTTCCAATCAAAATAGACACCTCTTGAGCTAAATTATAGCGTTCGAGTCTTTTCGAGTGTGTATTTTTCGAATGTACACTCGAAACTACTCTAAGTAGAAAATTCGTGTTTATGAGGCCTAGGCTTCAAAACTTGGCTAAAATATCAAGATCATGTGGGTCTATAGACCAACATGTCCTGATCAATAGCATGTTTTCAATCAAAATAGACACCTCTTGAGCTAAATTATAGCGTTCGAGTCTTTTCGAGTGTGTATTTTTCGAATGTACACTCGAAACTGCTCTAAGTAGACAAATTTTGTTTATGAGGCCTAGATTTCAAAATTTTGCTAAAATATCAAGATCATCTGGGTTTATAGACCAACATGTCCTGATCATTAGCATGTTTCAAAAAAAAAATAGAAACCTCTTGAGCTAAATTATAGCGTTCGAGTCTTTTCGAGTGTGTATTTTTCGAATGTACACTCGAAACTGCTCTAAGTAGAAAAATCTTGTTTATGTGGCCTAGACTTCAAAATTTGGCTAAAATATCAAGATCATGTGGGTCTATAGACCAACATGTCCTGATAATTAGCATGTTTTCAATCAAAATAGACACCTCTTGAGCTAAATTATAGCGTTCGAGTCTTTTCGAGTGTGTATTTTTCGAATGTACACTTGAAACTGCTCTAAGTAGAGAATTTGTGTTTATGAGGCCTAGGATTCAAAACTTGGCTAAAATATCAAGATCATGTGGGTCTATAGACCAACATGTCCTGATCAATAGCATGTTTTCAATCAAAATAGACACCTCTTGAGCTAAATTATAGCGTTCGAGTCTTTTCGAGTGTGTATTTTTCGAATGTACACTCGAAACTGCTCTATGTAGAAAAATCTTGTTTATGTGGCCTAGACTTCAAAATTTGGCTAAAATATCAAGATCATGTGGGTCTATAGACCAACATGTCCTGATCATTAGCATGTTTCCAATAAAAATAGAAACTTGTTGAGCTAAATTATAGTGTTCGAGTCTTTTCGAGTGTGTATTATTCGAATGTACACTCGAAAATGCTCTAAGTAGAAAATTCGTGTTTATGAGGCCTAGGCTTCAAAACTTGGCTAAAATATCAAGATCATGTGGGTCTATAGACCAACATGTCCTGATAATTAGCATGTTTTCAATCAAAATAGACACCTCTTTAGCTAAATTATAGCGTTCGAGTCTTTTCGATTGTGTATTTTTCGAATGTACACTCGAAACTGCTCTAAGTAGAAAAATCTTGTTTATGAGGCCTAGACTTCAAAATTTGGCTGAAATATCAAGATCATGTGGGTCTATAGACCAACATGTCCTGATAATTAGCATGTTTCCAATAAAAATAGACACCTGTTGAGCTAAATTATAGCGTTCGAGTCTTTTCGAGTGTGTATTATTCGAATGTACACTCGAAACTGCTCTAAGTAGAAAATTCGTGTTTATGAGGCCTAGGATTCAAAACTGGGATAAAATATCAAGATCATGTGGGTCTATAGACCAGATGTCCTGATAATTAGCATGTTTTCAATCAAAATAGACACCTCTTGAGCTAAATTATAGCGTTCGAGTCTTTTCGAGTGTGTATTTTTCGAATGTACAGTCGAAACTGCTCTAATTAGAAAAATCTTGTTTATGTGGCCTAGACTTCAAAATTTGGCTAAAATATCAAGATCATCTGGGTTTATAGACCAACATGTCCTGATCATTAGCATGTTTCAAAAAAAAAAATAGAAACCTGTTGAGCTAAATTATAGCGTTCGAGTCTTTTCGAGTGTGTATTATTCGAATGTACACTCGAAACTGCTCTAAGTAAAAAATTCGTGTTTATGAGACCTAGGATTCAAAACTTGGATAAAATATCAAGATCATGTGGGTCTATAGACCAACATGTCCTGATAATTAGCATGTTTCCAATAAAAATAGACACCTGTTGAGCTAAATTATAGCGTTCGAGTCTTTTCGAGTGTGTATTATTCGAATGTACACTCGAAACTGCTCTAAGTAGAAAATTCGTGTTTATGAGGCCTAGGATTCAAAACTGGGATAAAATATCAAGAGCATGTGGGTCTATAGACCAGATGTCCTGATAATTAGCATGTTTTCAATCAAAATAGACACCTCTTGAGCTAAATTATAGCGTTCGAGTCTTTTCGAGTGTGTATTTTTCGAATGTACAGTCGAAACTGCTCTAATTAGAAAAATATTGTTTATGTGGCCTAGACTTCAAAATTTGGCTAAAATATCAATATCATCTGGGTGTATAGACCAACATGTCCTGATCCTTAGCATATTTCAAATCAAAATAGACACCTCTTGAGCTAAATTATAGTGTTCGAGTTTTTTCGAGTGTGTATTTTTCGAATGTACACTCGAAACTGCTCTAAGTAGACAAATCTTGTTTATGAGGCATAGACTTCAAAATTTAGTTAAAATATCAAGATCATCTGGGTCTATAGACCAACATGTCCTAATCATTAGCATCTTTCCAATAAAAATAGACACCGGTTGAGCTAAATTATAGCGTTCGAGTATTTCCGAGTGTGTATTATTTGAATGTACACTCGAAACTGCTCTAAGTAGAAAATTCGTGTTTATGAGGCCTATCCTTCAAAACTTGGCTAACATATCAAGATCATGTGGGTTTATAGACCAAAATGTCCTGATCAATAGCATGTCTTCAATCAAAATAGACACCTCTTGAGCTAAATTATAGCGTTCGAGTCTTTTCGAGTGTGTATTTTTCGAATGCAGACTCGAAACTGCTCTAAGTAGACAAATCTTGTTTATGAGGCCTAGATTTCAAAATTTTGTTAAAATATCAAGATCATCTGGGTCTATAGACCAACATGTCCTGATCATTAGCTTGTTTCCCATAAAAATAGAAACCTGTTGAGCTAAATTATAGAGTTCGAGTCTTTTCGAGTGTGTATTATTCGAATGTACAGTCGAAACTGCTCTAAGTAGACAAATTTTGTTTATGAGGCCTAGATTTCAAAATTTTGCTAAAATATCAAGATCATCTGGGTTTATAGACCAACATGTCCTGATCATTAGCATGTTTCAAAAAAAAAAAAAAGAAACATGTTGAGCTAAATTATAGCGTTCGAGTCTTCGAGTGTGTATTATTCGAATGTACACTCGAAACTTCTCTAAGTAAAAAATTCGTGTTTATGAGGCCTAGGATTCAAAACTTGGATAAAATATCAAGATCATGTGGGTCTATAGACCAACATGTCCTGATCAATAGCATGTTTTCAATCAAAATAGACACCTCTTGAGATAAATTATAGCGTTCGAGTCTTTTCGAGTGTGTATTTTTCGAATGTACACTCGAAACTGCTCTAAGTAGACAAATTTTGTTTATGAGGCCTAGATTTCAAAATTTTGCTAAAATATCAAGATCATCTGGGTTTATAGACCAACATGTCCTGATCATTAGCATGTTTCAAAAAAAAAATAGAAACCTGTTGAGCTAAATTATAGCGTTCGAGTCTTTTCGAGTGTGTATTATTCGAATGTACACTCGAAACTGCTCTAAGTAAAAAATTCGTGTTTATGAGGCCTAGGATTCAAAACTTGGATAAAATATCAAGATCATGTGGGTCTATAGACCAACATGTTCTGATCAATAGCATGTTTTCAATCAAAATAGACACCTCTTGAGATAAATTATAGCGTTCGAGTCTTTTCGAGTGTGTATTTTTCGAATGTACACTCGAAACTGCTCTAAGTAGACAAATTTTGTTTATGAGGCCTAGATTTCAAAATTTTGCTAAAATATCAAGATCATCTGGGTTTATAGACCAACATGTCCTGATCATTAGCATGTTTCAAAAAAAAAATAGAAACCTGTTGAGCTAAATTATAGCGTTCGAGTCTTTTCGAATGTGTATTATTCGAATGTACACTCGAAACTGCTCTAAATAGAAAATTCGTGTTTATGAGGCCTAGGATTCAAAACTTGGATAAAATATCAAGATCATGTGGATCTATTGACCAACATGTCCTGATAATTAGCATGTTTTCAATCAAAATAGACACCTCTTGAGCTAAATTATAGCGTTCGAGTCTTTTCGAGTGTGTATTTTTCGAATGTACACTCGAAACTGCTCTAAGTAGAAAAATCTTGTTTATGTGGCCTAGACTTCAAAATTTGGCTAAAGTATCAAGATCATGTGGGTCTATAGACCAACATGTCCTGATCAATAGCATGTTTCCAATCAAAATAGACACCTCTTGAGCTAAATTATAGCGTTCGAGTCTTTTCGAGTGTGTATTTTTCGAATATACACTCGAAACTGCTCTAAGTAGAAAATTCGTGTGTATGAGGCCTAGACTTCAAAACTTGGCTAAAATATCAAGATCATGTGGGTATATAGACCAACATGTCCTGATAATTAGCATGTTTTCAATCAAAATAGACATCTCTTGAGCTAAATTATAGCGTTCGAGTCTTTTCGAGTGTGTATTTTTCGAATGTACACTCGAAACTGCTCTAAGTAGAAAAATCTTGTTTATGAGGCCTAGACTTCAAAACTTGGATAAAATATCAAGATCATGTGGGTCTATAGACCAACATGTCCTGATAATTAGCATGTTTTCAATCAAAATAGACACCTCTTGAGCTAAATTATAGCGTTCGAGTCTTTTCGATTGTCTATTTTTCGAATGTACACTCGAAACTGCTCTAAGTAGAAAAATCTTGTTTATGTGGCCTAGACTTTAAAATTTGGCTAAAATATCAAGATCATGTGGGTCTATAGACCAACATGTCCTTATAATTAGCATGTTTTCAATCAAAATAGACACCTCTTGAGCTAAATTATAGCGTTCGAGTCTTTTCGAGTGTGTATTTTTCGAATGTACACTCGAAACTGCTCTAAGTAGAAAAATCTTGTTTATGTGGCCTAGACTTCAAAATTTGGCTAAAATATCAAGATCATGTGGGTCTATAGACCAACATGTCTTGATAATTAGAATGTTTCCAATCAAAATAGACACCTCTTGAGCTAAATTATAGCGTTCGAGTCTTTTCGAGTGTGTATTTTTCGAATGTACACTCGAAACTGCTCTAAGTAGAAAAATCTTGTTTATGTGGCCTAGACTTCAAAATTTGGCTAAAATATCAAGATCATGTAGGTCTATAGACCAACATGTCCTGATCATTAGCATGTTTCCAATCAAAATAGTCACCTCTTGAGCTAAATTATAGCGTTCGAGTCTTTTCGAGTGTGTATTTTTCGAATGTACACTCGAAACTGCTCTAAGTAGAAAAATCTTGTTTATGTGGCCTAGACTTCAAAATTTGGCTAAAATATCAAGATCATGTGGGTCTATAGACCAACATGTCCTGATCATTAGCATGTTTCCAATCAAAATAGACACCTCTTGAGATAAATTATGGCGTTCGAGTCTTTTCGAGTGTGTATTTTTCGAATGTACACTCGAAACTGCTCTAAGTAGAATATCCGTGTTTATGAAGCCTAGGCTTCAAAACTTGGATAAAATATCAAGATCATGTGGGTCTATAGACCAACATGTCCTGATAATTAGCATGTTTTCAATCAAAATAGACACCTCTTGAGCTAAATTATAGCGTTCGAGTCTTTTCGAGTGTGTATTTTTCGAATGTACACTCGAAACTGCTCTAAGTAGAAAAATCTTGTTTATGTGGCCTAGACTTCAAAATTTGGCTAAAATATCAAGATCATGTGGGTCTATAGACCAACATGTCCTGATCATTAGCATGTTTCCAATCAAAATAGACACCTCTTGAGCTAAAGTATAGTGTTCTAGTCTTTTCGAGTGTGTATTTTTCGAATGTACACTCGAAACTGCTCTAAGTAGAAAAATCTTGTTTATGTGGCCTAGACTTCAAAATTTGGCTAAAATATCAAGATCTTGTGGGTCTATAGACCAACATGTCCTGATCATTAGCATGTTTCCCATCAAAATAGACACCTCTTGAGCTAAATTATAGCGTTCTAGTCTTTTCGAGTGTGTATTTTTCGAATGTACACTCGAAACTGCTCTAAGTAGAAAAATCTTGTTTATGTGGCCTAGACTTCAAAATTTGGCTAAAATATCAGGATCATGTGGGTCTATAGACCAACATGTCCTGATAATTAGCATGTTTTCAATCAAAATAGACACCTCTTGAGCTAAATTATAGCGTTCGAGTCTTTTCGAGTGTGTATTTTTCGAATGTACACTCGAAACTGCTCTAAGTAGAAAAATCTTGTTTATGTGGCCTAGACTTCAAAATTTGGCTAAAATATCAAGATCATGTGGGTCTATAGACCAACATGTCCTGATAATTAGCATGTTTTCAATCAAAATAGACATCTCGGGAGCTAAATTATAGCATTCGAGTCTTTTCGAGTGTGTATTTTTTGAATGTACACTTGAAACTGCTCTAAGTAAAAAAAATCTTGTTTATGTGGCCTAGACTTCAAAATTTGGCTAAAATATCAAGATCATGTGGGTCTATAGACCAACATGTCCTGATAATTAGCATGTTTTCAATCAAAATAGACACCCCTGGAGCTAAATTATAGCGTTCGAGTCTTTTCGAGTGTGTATTTTTTGAATGTACACTTGAAACTGCTCTAAGTAGAAAATTTGTGTTTATGTGGCCTAGACTTCAAAATTTGGCTAAAATATCAAGATCATGTGGGTCTATAGACCAACATGTCCTGATAATTAGCATGTTTTCAATCAAAATAGACACCTCTTGAGCTAAATTATAGCGTTCGAGTCTTTTCGAGTGTGTATTTTTCGAATGTACACTCGAAACTGCTCTAAGTAGAAAAATCTTGTTTATGTGGCCTAGACTTCAAAATTTGGCTAAAATATCAAGATCTTGTGGGTCTATAGACCAACATGTCCTGATAATTAGCATGTTTTCAATCAAAATAGACATCTCTGGAGCTAAATTATAACGTTCGAGTCTTTTCGAGTGTGTATTTTTTGAATGTACACTCGAAACTGCTCTAAGTAGAAAATTTGTGTTTATGAGGCCTAGGCTTCAAAACTTAGCTAAAATATCAAGATCATGTGGGTCTATAGACCAACATGTCCTGATAATTAGCATGTTTTCAATCAAAATAGACACCTCTTGAGCTAAATTATAGCGTTCGAGTCTTTTCGAGTATGTATTTTTCGAATGTACACTCGAAACTGCTCTAAGTAGAAAATTTGTGTTTATGAGGCCTAGGCTTCAAAACTTGGCAAAAATATCAAGATCATGTGGGTCTATAGACCAACATGTCCTGATAATTAGCATGTTTTCAATCAAAATAGACATCTCTGGAGCTAAATTATATCGTTCGAGTCTTTTCGAGTGTGTATTTTTCGAATGTACACTCGAAACTGCTCTAAGTAGAAAAATCTTGTTTATGTGGCCTAGACTTCAAAATTTGGCTAAAATATCAAGATCATGTGGGTCTATAGACCAACATGTCCTGATCATTAGCATGTTTCCAATCAAAATAGACACCTCTTGAGCTAAATTATAGTGTTCTAGTCTTTTCGAGTGTGTATTTTTCGAATGTTCACTCGAAACTGCTCTAAGTAGAAAATTTGTGTTTATGAGGCCTAGGATTCAAAACTTGGCTAAAATATCAAGATCATGTGGGTCTATAGACCAACATGTCCTGATAATTAGCATGTTTTCAATCAAAATATACACCTCTTGAGCTAAATTATAGCGTTCGAGTCTTTTCGAGTGTGTATTTTTCGAATGTACACTCGAAACTGCTCTAAGTAGACAAATCTTGTTTATGAGGCCTAGATTTCAAAATTTTGCTAAAATATAAAGATCATCTGGGTCTATAGACCAACATGTCCTGATCATTAGCATGTTTCAAAAAAAAAAAAAAGAAACATGTTGAGCTAAATTATAGCGTTCGAGTCTTCGAGTGTGTATTATTCGAATGTACACTCGAAACTTCTCTAAGTAAAAAATTCGTGTTTATGAGGCCTAGGATTCAAAACTTGGATAAAATATCAAGATCATGTGGATCTATTGACCAACATGTCCTGATAATTAGCATGTTTTCAATCAAAATAGACACCTCTTGAGCTAAATTATAGCGTTCGAGTCTTTTCGAGTGTGTATTTTTCGAATGTACACTCGAAACTGCTCTAAGTAGAAAAATCTTGTTTATGTGGCCTAGACTTCAAAATTTGGCTAAAATATCAAGATCATGTGGGTCTATAGACCAACATGTCCTGATCATTAGCATTTTTCCAATAAAAATAGAAACTTGTTGAGTTAAATTATAGCGTTGGAGTCTTTTCGAGTGTGTATTATTTGAATGTACACTCGAAAATGCTCTAAGTAGAAAATTCGTGTTTATGAGGCCTAGGCTTCAAAACTTGGCTAAAATATCAAGATCATGTGGGTCTATAGACCAACATGTCCTGATAATTAGCATGTTTTCAATCAAAATAGACACCTCTTTAGCTAAATTATAGCGTTCGAGTCTTTTCGATTGTGTATTTTTCGAATGTACACTCGAAACTGCTCTAAGTAGAAAAATCTTGTTTATGAGGCCTAGACTTCAAAATTTGGCTGAAATATCAAGATCATGTGGGTCTATAGACCAACATGTCCTGATAATTAGCATGTTTCCAATAAAAATAGACACCTGTTGAGCTAAATTATAGCGTTCGAGTCTTTTCGAGTGTGTATTATTCGAATGTACACTCGAAACTGCTCTAAGTAGAAAATTCGTGTTTATGAGGCCTAGGATTCAAAACTGGGATAAAATATCAAGATCATGTGGGTCTATAGACCAGATGTCCTGATAATTAGCATGTTTTCAATCAAAATAGACACCTCTTGAGCTAAATTATAGCGTTCGAGTCTTTTCGAGTGTGTATTTTTCGAATGTACAGTCGAAACTGCTCTAATTAGAAAAATCTTGTTTATGTGGCCTAGACTTCAAAATTTGGCTAAAATATCAATATCATCTGGGTCTATAGACCAACATGTCCTGATCCTTAGCATGTTTCCAATCAAAATAGACACCTCTTGAGCTAAATTATAGCTTTCGAGTCTTTTCGAGTGTGTATTTTTCGAATGTACACTCGAAACTGCTCTAAGTAGAAAATTCGTGTTTATGAGGCCTAGGCTTCAAAACTTGGCTAAAATATCAAGATCATGTGGGTCTATAGACAAACATGTCCTGATAATTATCATGTTTTCGATCAAAATAGACATATGTTGAGCTAAATTATAACGTTCGTGTCTTTTCGAGTGTGTATTTTTCGAATGTACACTCGAAACTGCTCTAAGTAGACAAATCTTGTTTATGAGGCCTAGACTTCAAAATTTAGCTAAAATATCAAGATCATCTAGGTCTATAGACCAACATGTTCTGATCATTAGCATGTTTCCAATAAAAATAGACACCGGTTGAGCTAAATTATAGCGTTCAAGTCTTTTCGAGTGTGTATTAGTTGAATGTACACTCGAAACTGCTCTAAGTAGAAAATTCGTGTTTATGAGGCCTAGCCTTTAAAAATTGGCTAACATATCAAGATCATGTGGGTCTATAGACCAACATATCCTGATCATTAGCATGTTTTCAATCAAAATAGACACCTCTTGAGCTAAATTACAGCGTTCGAGTCTTTTCGAGTGTGTATTTTTCGAATGTACACTCGAAACTGCTCTAAGTAGACAAATCTTGTTTATGAGGCCTAGACTTCAAAATTTAGCTAATATATCAAGATCATCTGGGTCTATAGACCAACATGTCCTGATCATTCGCATGTTTCCAATAAAAATAGACACCGGTTGAGCTAAATTATAGCGTTCAAGTCTTTTCGAGTGTGTATTAGTTGAATGTACACTCGAAACTGCTCTAAGTAGAAAATTCGTGTTTATGAGGCCTAGCCTTCAAAAATTGGCTAACATATCAAGATCATGTGGGTCTATATACCAACATGTCCTGATCATTAGCATGTTTTCAATCAAAATAGACACCTCTTGAGCTAAATTACAGCGTTCGAGTCTTTTCGAGTGTGTATTTTTCGAATGTACACTCGAAACTGCTCTAAGTAGACAAATCTTGTTTATGAGGCATAGCCTTAAAAAATTGGCTAACATATCAAGATCATGTGGGTCTATAGACCAACATATCGTGATCATTAGCATGTTTTCAATCAAAATAGACACCTCTTGAGCTAAATTACAGCGTTCGAGTCTTTTCGAGTGTGTATTTTTCGAATGTACACTCGAAACTGCTCTAAGTAGACAAATCTTGTTTATGAGGCCTATATTTCAATAATTTTCTAAAATATCAACATCATGTGGGTCTATAGACCAACATATCCTGATCATTAGCATGTTTTCAATCAAAATAGACACCTCTTGAGCTAAATTACAGCGTTCGAGTCTTTTCGAGTGTGTATTTTTCGAATGTACACTCGAAACTGCTCTAAGTAGACAAATCTTGTTTATGAGGCCTAGATTTCAAAATTTTTCTAAAATATCAAGATCATGTGGGTCTATAGACAAACATGTCCTGATAATTAGCATGTTTTCAATGAAAATAGACATCTGTTGAGCTAAATTATAACGTTCGAGTCTTTTCGAGTGTGTATTTTTCGAATATACACTCGAATTTTCTCTAAGTAGACAAATCTTGTTTATGAGGCCTAGACTTCAAAATTTAGCTAAAATATCAAGATCACCTGGGTCTATAGACCAACATCTCCTGATCATTAGCATGTTTCCAATAAAAATAGACACCGGTTGAGCTAAATTATAGCGTTCAAGTCTTTTCGAGTGTGTATTATTTGAATGTACACTCGAGACTGCTCTAAGTAGAAAATTCGTGTTTATGAGGCCTAGCCTTCAAAAATTGGCTAACATATCAAGATCATGTGGGTCTATAGACAAACATGTCCTGATAATTAACATGTTTTCAATCAAAATAGACATCTCTTGATCTAAATTATAACGTTCGAGTCTTTTCGAGTGTGTATTTTTCGAATGTACACTCGAAACTGCTCTAAGTAGACAAATCTTGTTTATGAGGCCTAGATTTGAAAATTTTGCTAAAATATCAAGATCATGCGGGTCTATAGAC
This sequence comes from Papaver somniferum, assembly GCF_003573695.1. NCBI lineage: Eukaryota > Viridiplantae > Streptophyta > Magnoliopsida > Ranunculales > Papaveraceae > Papaver > Papaver somniferum. The sequence continues at coordinate 444,349 of NW_020621492.1, read as the reverse complement.
CAACATGTCCTGATCATTAGCATGTTTCCAATCAAAATAGACACCTCTTGAGCTAAATTATAGCGTTCGAGTCTTTTCGAGTGTGTATTTTTCGAATGTACACTCGAAACTGCTCTAAGTAGAAAATTCGTGTTTATGAGGCCTAGGCTTCAAAACTTGGCTAAAATATCAAGATCATGTGGGTCTATAGACAAACATGTCCTGATAATTAACATGTTTTCAATCAAAATAGACATCTCTTGATCTAAATTATAACGTTCGAGTCTTTTCGAGTGTGTATTTTTTGAATGTACACTCGAAACTGCTCTAAGTACAAAATTCGTGTTTATGAGGCCTAGGCTTCAAAACTTGGCTAAAACATCAAGATCACGTGGGTCTATAGACCAACATGTCCTGATAATTAGAATATATTCAATCAAAATAGACACCTCTTGAGCTAATTTATAGCGTTCGAGTCTTTTCGAGTGTGTATTATTTGAATGTACACTCGAAACTGCTCTAAGTAGAAAAATCTTGTTTATGTGGCCTAGACTTCAAAATTTGGCTAAAATATCAAGATCATCTGGGTCTATAGACCAACATGTCCTGATCATTAGCATGTTTCCAATAAAAATAGACACCGGTTGAGCTAAATTATAGCGTTCAAGTCTTTTCGAGTGTGTATTATTTGAATGTACACTCGAAACTTCTCTAAGTAGAAAATTCGTGTTTATGAGGCCTAGCCTTCAAAAATTGGCTAACATATCAGGATAATGTGGGTCTATAGACTAACATGTCCTGATCATTAGCATGTTTTCAATCAAAATAGACACCTCTTGAGCTAAATTACAGCGTTCGAGTCTTTTCGAGTGTGTATTTTTCGAATGTACACTCGAAACTGCTCTAAGTAGACAAATCTTGTTTATGAGGCCTAGATTTCAAAATTTAGCTAAAATATCAAGATCATCTGGGTCTATAGACCAACATGTCCTGATCATTAGCATGTTTCCAATAAAAATAGAAACCTGTTGATCTAAATTATAGCGTTCGAGTCTTTTCGAGTGTGTATTATTAGAATGTACACTCGAAACTGCTCTAAGTAGAAAATTCGTGTTTATGAGGCCTAGGCTTCAAAACTTGGATAAAATAATAAGATCATGTGGGTCTATAGACCAACATGTCCTGATAATTAGCATGTTTTCAATCAAAATAGACACCTCTTGAGCTAAATTATAGCGTTCGAGTCTTTTCGAGTGTGTATTTTTCGAATGTACACTCGAAACTGCTCTAAGTAGAAAAATCTTGTTTATGTGGCCTAGACTTCAAAATTTGGCTAAAATATCAAGATCATGTGGGTCTATAGACCAACATGTCCTGATCAATAGCATGTTTTCAATCAAAATAGATACCTCTTGAGCTAAATTATAGCGTTCTAGTCTTTTCGAGTGTGTATTATTAGAATCTACACTCGAAACTGCTCTAAGTAGAAAATTCATGTTTATGAGGCCTAGGCTTCAAAACTTGGATAAAATAATAAGATCATGTGGGTCTATAGACCAACATGTCCTGATAATTAGCATGTTTTCAATCAAAATAGACACCTCTTGAGCTAAATTATAGCGTTCGAGTCTTTTCGAGTGTGTATTTTTCGAATGTACACTCGAAACTGCTCTAAGTAGAAAAATCTTGTTTATGTGGCCTAGGCTTCAAAATTTGGCTAAAATATCAAGATCATGTGGGTCTATAGACCAACGTGTCCTGATCATTAGCATGTTTTCAATCAAAATAGACACCTCTTGAGCTAAATTATAGCGTTCTAGTCTTTTCGAGTGTGTATTTTTCGAATGTACACTCGAAACTGCTCTAAGTAGAAAATTTGTGTTTATGAGGCCTAGGATTCAAAATTTGGCTAAAATATCAAGATCATGTGGGTCTATAGACCAACATGTCCTGATAATTAGCATGTTTTCAATCAAAATAGACACCTCTTGAGCTAATTAATAGCGTTCGAGTCTTTTCGAGTGTGTATTTTTCGAATGTACACTCGAAACTGCTCTAAGTAGAAAAATCTTGTTTATGTGGCCTAGACTTCAAAATTTGGCTAAAATATCAAGATCATGTGGGTCTATAGACCAACATGTCCTGATAATTAGCATGTTTTCAATCAAAATAGACATCTATTGAGCTAAATTATAGCGTTCGAGTCTTTTCGAGTGTGTATTTTTCGAATGTACACTCGAAACTGCTCTAAGTAGAAAATTCGTGTTTATGAGGCCTAGGCTTCAAAACTTGGCTAAAATATCAAGATCATGTGGGTCTATAGACAAACATGTCCTGATAATTATCATGTTTTCAATCAAAATAGACATATGTTGAGCTAAATTATAACGTTCGAGTCTTTTCGAGTGTGTATTTTTCGAATGTACACTCGAAACTGCTCTAAGTAGACAAATCTTGTTTATGAGGCCTAGACTTCAAAATTTAGCTAAAATATCAAGATCATCTGGGTCTATAGACCACCATGTTCTGATCATTAGCATGTTTCCAATAAAAATAGACACCGGTTGAGCTAAATTATAGCGTTCAAGTCTTTTCGAGTGTGTATTAGTTGAATGTACACTCGAAACTGCTCTAAGTAGAAAATTCGTGTTTATGAGGCCTAGCCTTTAAAAATTGGCTAACATATCAAGATCATGTGGGTCTATAGACCAACATATCCTGATCATTAGCATGTTTTCAATCAAAATAGACACCTCTTGAGCTAAATTACAGCGTTCGAGTCTTTTCGAGTGTGTATTTTTCGAATGTACACTCGAAACTGCTCTAAGTAGACAAATCTTGTTTATGAGGCCTAGACTTCAAAATTTAGCTAATATATCAAGATCATCTGGGTCTATAGACCAACATGTCCTGATCATTCGCATGTTTCCAATAAAAATAGACACCGGTTGAGCTAAATTATAGCGTTCAAGTCTTTTCGAGTGTGTATTAGTTGAATGTACACTCGAAACTGCTCTAAGTAGAAAATTCGTGTCTATGAGGCCTAGCCTTCAAAAATTGGATAACATATCAAGATCATGTGGGTCAATAGACCAACATATCCTGATTATTAGCATGTTTTCAATCAAAATAGACACCTCTTGAGCTAAATTACAGCGTTCGAGTCTTTTCGAGTGTGTATTTTTCGAATGTACACTGGAAACTGCTCTAAGTAGACAAATCTTGTTTATGAGGCCTAGACTTCAAAATTTAGCTAAAATATCAAGATCATCTGGGTCTATAGACCAACATGTCCTGATCATTAGCATCTTTCCTATAAAAATAGACACCGGTTGAGCTAAATTATAGCGTTCAAGTCTTTTCGAGTGTGTATTAGTTGAATGTACACTCGAAACTGCTCTAAGTAGAACATTCGTGTTTATGAGGCCTAGCCTTCAAAAATTGGCTAACATATCAAGATCATGTGGGTCTATAGACCAACATATCCTAATCATTAGCATGTTTTCAATCAAAATAGACACCTCTTGAGCTAAATTACAGCGTTCGAGTCTTTTCGAGTGTGTATTTTTCGAATGTACACTCGAAACTGCTCTAAGTAGAAAATTCTTGTTTATGAGGCCTATCCTTCAAAACTTGGCTAACATATCAAGATCATGTGGGTTTATAGACCAACATGTCCTGATCAATAGCATGTTTTCAATCAAAATAGACACCTCTTGAGCTAAATTATAGCGTTCGAGTCTTTTAGAGTGTGTATTTTTCGAATGTACACTCGAAACTGCTCTAAGTAGAAAATTCTTGTTTATGAGGCCTATCCTTCAAAACTTGGCTAACATATCAAGATCATGTGGGTTTATAGACCAACATGTCCTGATCAATAGCATGTTTTCAATCAAAATAGACACCTGTTGAGCTAAATTATAGCGTTCGAGTCTTTTCGAGTGTGTATTTTTCGAATGTACACTCGAAACTGCTCTAAGTAGACAAATCTTGTTTATGAGGCCCAGATTTCAAAATTTTGGTAAAATATCAAGATCATCTGGGTCTATAGACCAACATGTCCTGATCATTAGCATGTTTCCAATCAAAATAGACACCTCTTGAGCTAAATTATAGCGTTCGAGTCTTTTCGAGTGTGTATTTTTCGAATGTACACTCTAAACTGCTCTAAGTAGAATATTCGTGTTTATGAGGCCTAGGCTTCAAACCTTGGCTAAACTATCAAGATCATGTGGGTCTTTAGACAAACATGTCCTGATAATTAGCATGTTTTCAATCAAAATAGACATCTCTTGAGCTAAATTATAACGTTCGAGTCTTTTCGAGTGTGTATTTTTCGAATGTACACTCGAAACTGCTCTAAGTAGACAAATCTTGTTTGTGAGGCCTAGATTTCAAAATTTTGCTAAAATATAAAGATCATCTGGGTCTATAGACCAACATGTCCTGATCATTAGAATGTTTCCAATAAAAATAGACACCGGTTGAGCTAAATTATATCGTTCGAGTCTTTTCGAGTGTGTATTATTTGAATGTACACTCAAAACTGCTCTAAGTAGAAAAATCTTGTTTATGTGGCCTAGACTTCAAAATTTGGCTAAAATATCAAGATCATGTGGGTCTATAGACCGACATGTCCTGATCAATAGCATGTTTCCAATCAAAATAGACACCTCTTGAGCTAAATTATAGCGTTCGAGTCTTTTCGAGTGTGTATTTTTCGAATGTACACTCGAAACTGCTCTAAGTAGAAAATTCGTGTTTATGAGGCCTAGGCTTCAAAACTTGGATAAAATATCAAGATCATGTGGGTCTATAAACCAACATGCCCTGATCATTAGCATGTTTCCAATCAAAATAGACACCTCTTGAGCTAAATTATAGTGTTCGAGTCTTTTCGAGTGTGTATTTTTCGAATGTACACTCGAAACTGCTCTAAGTAGAAAATTCGTGTTTATGAGGCCTAGGCTTCAAAACTTGGCTAAAATATCAAGATCATGTGGGTCTACAGACCAACATGTCCTGATAATTAGCATGTTTTCAATCAAAATAGACATCTCTTGAGCTAAATTATAACGTTCGAGTCTTTTCGAGTGTGTATTTTTCGAATGTACACTCGAAACTGCTCTAAGTAGACAAATCTTGTTTATGAGGCCTAGATTTCAAAATTTTGCTAAAATATAAAGATCATCTGGGTCTATAAACCAACATGTCCTGATCATTAGCATGTTTCCAATAAAAATAGACACCGGTTGAGCTAAATTATAGCGTTCGAGTCTTTTCGAGTGTGTATTATTTGAATGTACACTCGAAACTGCTCTAATTAGAAAAATCTTGTTTATGTGGCCTAGACTTCAAAATTTGGCTAAAATATCAAGATCATGTGGGTCTATAGACCGACATGTCCTGATCAATAGCATGTTTCCAATCAAAATAGACACCTCTTAAGCTAAATTATAGCTTTCGAGTCTTTTCGAGTGTGTATTTTTCGAATGTACACTCGAAACTGCTCTAAGTACAAAATTCGTGTTTATGAGGCCTAGGCTTCAAAACTTGGATAAAATATCAAGATCATGTGGGTCTATAGACCAACATGTCCTGATCATTAGCATGTTTCCAATCAAAATAGACACCTCTTGAGCTAAATTATAGTGTTCGAGTCTTTTCGAGTGTGTATTTTTCGAATGTACACTCGAAACTTCTCTAAGTAGAAAATTCGTGTTTATGAGGCCTAGGCTTCAAAACTTGGCTAAAATATCAAGATCATGTGGGTCTATAGACCAACATGTCCTGATAATTAGCATGTTTTCAATCAAAATAGACATCTCTTGAGCTAAATTATAACGTTCGAGTCTTTTCGAGTGTGTACTTTTCGAATGTACACTCGTAACTGCTCTAAGTAGAAAATTCGTGTTTATGAGGCCTAGGCTTCAAAACTTGGCTAAAATATCAAGATCATGTGGGTATATAGACCAACATGTCCTGATCATTAGCATGTTTTCGTCTATTAAGGAGGATGCCCCGGATACCTGAAATAGAGATGATCATGGAAAAAGTAAAATATTTGATCAGATCCATTTCGGGTACGTGGAATCTAAGATAAATTCAAAGGAAAAATATGGAGTCAACAAGCAACGACTCCTACCTATAAAGCCGTTGCGTGTTAGCGCGCGCATCCGTTTTCTTGGACCCTTGTAGAACAAGAAAGAAAGTGGGTAAATGACCTTACTCTAGCAAGTCAGTCAGTGTAGAACACTACCTTAATTGCCTTTCACTAAGGCGGGGACAGGATTCGAACCTGTAGCCTTCAGGTCATGAGCCTGATGAGTTGACCAATTCCTCTACCCCGCTAAAGCACCGGATGGAGAGGGATTCGAACCCCCGGTCTTACTATGCAAGATATCAGTTTTCAAGACCGACTCTTTCAACCGCTCAGACATCCATCCAAGGAATTGACTCTTGCAGATAAATCTTTATAGTTGGGATCTTCCTGTCCCGGATCCTGCTGGCCGACGAAAGGGATTCTTGTTTTAGATCCTTAGGCAATCCCTTTTCTTAATACCCTTATTCTCCTTTCATCTGGAGCTGCCGTAACTTGGGATCATCATGCTATACTCGCGGGGAAGGAAAGACGCGCAGTTTATGCTTTAGTAGCTACTGTTTTAATGGCTCTAGTATCCACTGTCTTTCAAGTAATGGAATATTACCAAGCACCCTTCACGATCTCGGACAGTGTATATGGTTCTACCTTTTCCTTAGAAACCGGCTTCCACGGTTTTCATGTGATTATAGGGCGCTGCTTCTTCCTACGTAGGATGAGGATAACCCGATTTCATGAATTGACGGGTTGTGAGAAATAAACTAACGGAAGAAGATATCTTCTCTTCTTCGGAGATTAATTTCTATGCTTGAATGATGTGAGATTCAAGAACCTGAAATCGGAGAGTCCGACGCAAGCTTTCCTATTTCTGTATTTCTTCCTGTCCCGAAGTACCAGAGATTCCTAGAGGCATACCATCAGAAAAGCTTCCTTGACCATTTGGGTAGATCAAGAAAACTGTAGTAGCAGCTGCAACAGGAACTGAATATGCGACTCCATCCATTGCCAGGTTCATCTCTAATGTGATGAAAGTGGGTCTCAAAAAGGGATATAGTAGGTTCAAATCGTCTTTCTTAGGGAGTTTACTGACTCATATGTTCTATCTTTATCACAGAACAATATAATGAAAGCAGATGTCATATCAAATTTATTTACAGAGCAGGCTTTCTCTTACAAAACGAGTATATCCAGACTTTGCTGATAAGGTTTTTCGTAGTTCAAGATCGCATGAAACCATTCTGTTTCAATAGAGGTACGGGAAACGGTTAGGGGTAATGAAGTAGGTGAAGTCGTTGAATTTTGCGAGATGTTCCAACCGCTCTGATACCAACTGATAGCCTTTTCAACTTATACCTGTTGCACACACGAACAAATTCGTCAATCTGACATTGGAGTTCCCTCTCGGAGAAAGACCTAGTTTACGTCCAGTTCTCTATCGTAATTTTGGTATGATAGTTGAACATTGGTCTGGAACCCCGATGTAGTGGGTTCGAATTCCCTGTTATCCAACTTCTTCCAATTGAATGAAAACCATTACATGTAGCACATATTCCTCTCTTCGAGGTTTACAAAGATAGATAGTACTTGGCGAACCTTAAGTGAGTGAGGGGTGATATTTATAATCTCTTTATTTCTGCCAACTTTATGTGTGACAGTGTGCCCACGGTGCGTCAGTACCGAAAGATCTTTTTCAGCTTGCTGTATGAGGGCTTTCGTTACTTTTCTTGAAGCGTGATCTAATATCGTTGGCTTGTACACCACGCTTCTTGGAATCTGGATTTGCTTTGTCCTCCGTTGTACTGAATCTCTCGTTCAACCTGGATGTCGATATTTTCTTATGTCTGCGGCACTAAAGGCGACTTCATTCATAGCCCAGCCCGTGTCTGACTCTGAGGCAAAGGTATTTCGGCATCCCTGACTTCGGGCGAGACGCCAGTCTATCCCTGTCATTGCCTGTTGGTCGTTTCCCGTAGGGCGCTGGGTTCCACCACAGGTTCCGAAGGTTAAAAGGAGTCACGCAGAAGGACGCTTTTAGCTTCTCTATTCGATTCATAAAAGGAACTTTGCCCCGCTTCGATCTTTCTCCTGCCCTGCTTATTTACCAATTTAGTTCTAGGATTCTTCCTATTCGTGGGTCATTTATGGCATGCGGGAAGAGCTCGTGCAGCTGCAGCAGGATTTGAAAAAGGAATTGATCGTGATTTGGAACCTGTTCTTTTCATGACCCCTCTTAACTGAGACAGGAGATCAAA